>NW_026960719.1:0-53339 GCF_021018805.1 Prinia subflava | reverse complement strand
GCTTGCTGAAAACACAGAGAACAACAGGGCTTGTGTCTTTAGAAAACAAACACAGCAACCGAAAACCATAGTGTTCTACAGAGCTCTTCTATGGAAATTAAGCAGTTTAGGTCCTAACACCTTTGCTCTTGCTCTGCAGACGAGGAATACACCAACTGGTACAAAATATGCTTCACTTGTGGAAAAAAGGCAAGAAACTGTCTGCAGCAGCTTCTCTGCTTGCTGCAAACACAGACAACCAACAGGACTTGTGTCTTGAGAAAACCAACACAGTAACAGCAAAGCACAGTGTTCTACATATCTCTTCCAAGGAAATCAAGCAATTTAGGTCCTAAAACCTTTGCTCCTGCTCTCCAGACGAGGAATACACCAACTGGTACAAAATATACGTCAGTAGTGGAGAAAGCAGGTACGTGTCTTCAAGAGCTTCTCTGCTCGCTGCAAGTACAGAGAACAAACAGGGTTTGTTTCTTGAGAAAACCGACACAGCAACAGCAAAGCATAGTGTTCTACAGAGCTCTTCCATGGAAATCAAGTAATTTAGGTCCTAACATATTTGCTCTTGCTCTGCAGACGAGGAATACACCAACTGGTACAAAATATACTTCACTTGTGGAAAAGGGGCAAGAAAGTGTCTGCAGCAGCTTCTCTGCTTGCTGCAAACACAGACAACCAACAGGACTTGTGTCTTGAGAAAACCAACACAGCAACAGCAAAGCATAGTGTTCTACATAGCTCTTCCATGGAAAACAAGCAATTTAGATCCTAAAACCTTTGCTCTTGCTCTGCAGACGAGGAATACACAAACTGGTACAAAATATACTTCACTTGTGGAAAAGGGGCAAGAAAGTGTCTGCAGCAGCTTCTCTGCTTGCTGCAAACACAGACAACCAACAGGACTTGTGTCTTGAGAAAACCAACACAGCAACAGCAAAGTATAGTGTTCTACATAGCTCTTCCATGGAAAACAAGCAATTTAGATCCTAAAACCTTTGCTCTTGCTCTGCAGACGAGGAATACACCAACTGGTACAAAATATACTTCACTTGTGGAAAAGGGGCAAGAGAGTGTCTGCAGCAGCTTCTCTGCTTGCTGCAAACACAGACAACCAACAGGACTTGTGTCTTGAAAAAACCAACACAGTAACAGCAAAGCACAGTGTTCTACATATCTCTTCCAAGGAAATCAAGCAATTTAGGTCCTAAAACCTTTGCTCCTGCTCTCCAGACGAGGAATACACCAACTGGTACAAAATATACGTCAGTAGTGGAGAAAGCAGGTACGTGTCTTCAAGAGCTTCTCTGCTCGCTGCAAGTACAGAGAACAAACAGGGTTTGTTTCTTGAGAAAACCGACACAGCAACAGCAAAGCATAGTGTTCTACATAGCTCTTCCATGGAAAACAAAGCAATTTAGATCCTAAAACCTTTGCACTTGCTCTGCAGACGAGGAATACACCAACTGGTACAAAATATACTTCACTTGTGGAAAAAGGGGCAAGAAAGTGTCTGCAGCAGCTTCTCTGCTTGCTGCAAACGCAGACAACCAACAGGACTTGTGTCTTGAGAAAACCAACACAGCAACAGCAAAGCATAGTGTTCTACATAGCTCTTCCATGGAAAACAAGCAATTTAGATCCTAAAACCTTTGATCTTGCTCTGCAGACGAGGAATACACCAACTGGTACAAAATATACTTCACTTGTGGAAAAGGGGCAAGAAGGTGTCTGCAGCAGCTTCTCTGCTTGCTGCAAACACAGACAACCAACAGGACTTGTGTCTTGAGAAAACCAACACAGCAACAGCAAAGCATAGTGTTCTACAGAGCTCTTCCATGGAAAACAAGCAATTTAGATCCTAAAACCTTTGCTCTTTCTCTGCAGACGAGGAATACACCAACTGGTACAAAATATACTTCACTAGTGGAAAAGGGGCAAGAAAGTGTCTGCAGCAGCTTCTCTGCTTGCTGCAAACACAGACAACCAACAGGACTTGTGTCTTGAGAAAACCAACACAGCAACAGCAAAGCATAGTGTTCTACATAGCTCTTCCATGGAAAACAAGCAATTTAGATCCTAAAACCTTTGCTCTTGCTCTGCAGAGGAGGAACACACCAACTGGCACAAAATATACTTCACTTGTGGAAAAGGGGCAAGAAAGTGTCTGCAGCAGCTTCTCTGCTTGCTGAAAACACAGGGAACAAACAGGGCTTGTGTCTTTAGAAAACCAACACAGCAACAGCAAAGCATAGTGTTCTACATAGCTCTTCTATGGAAAACAAGCAATTTAGATCCTAAAACCTTTGCACTTGCTCTGCAGACGAGGAATACACCAACTGGTACAAAATATACTTCACTTGTGGAAAAGGGGCAAGAAAGTGTCTGCAGCAGCTTCTCTGCTTGCTGAAAACACAGAGAACAAACAGGGCTTGTGTCTTGAGAAAACCAACACAGCAACAGCAAAGCATAGTGTTCTACATAGCTCTTCCATGG
This sequence comes from Prinia subflava, assembly GCF_021018805.1. NCBI lineage: Eukaryota > Metazoa > Chordata > Aves > Passeriformes > Cisticolidae > Prinia > Prinia subflava. The sequence continues at coordinate 50,849 of NW_026960719.1, read as the reverse complement.
AAAACAAGCAATTTAGATCCTAAAACCTTTGCTCTTGCTCTGCAGACGAGGAATACACCAACTGGTGCAAAATATACTTCACTAGTGGAAAAGGAGCAAGAAAGTGTCTGCAGCAGCTTCTCTGCTTGCTGCAAACACAGACAACCAACAGGACTTGTGTCTTGAGAAAACCAACACAGTAACAGCAAAGCACAGTGTTCTACATATCTCTTCCAAGGAAATCAAGCAATTTAGGTCCTAAAACCTTTGCTCCTGCTCTCCAGACGAGGAATACACCAACTGGTACAAAATATACGTCAGTAGTGGAGAAAGCAGGTACGTGTCTTCAAGAGCTTCTCTGCTCGCTGCAAGTACAGAGAACAAACAGGGTTTGTTTCTTGAGAAAACCGACACAGCAACAGCAAAGCATAGTGTTCTACAGAGCTCTTCCATGGAAATCAAGCAATTTAGGTCCTAACATATTTGCTCTTGCTCTGCAGACGAGGAATACACCAACTGGTACAAAATATACTTCACTTGTGGAAAAGGGGCAAGAAAGTGTCTGCAGCAGCTTCTCTGCTTGCTGCAAACACAGACAACCAACAGGACTTGTGTCTTGAGAAAACCAACACAGCAACAGCAAAGCATAGTGTTCTACATAGCTCTTCCATGGAAAACAAGCAATTTAGATCCTAAAACCTTTGCTCTTGCTCTGCAGACGAGGAATACACCAACTGGTACAAAATATACTTCACTTGTGGAAAAGGGGCAAGAAGGTGTCTGCAGCAGCTTCTCTGCTTGCTGCAAACACAGACAACCAACAGGACTTGTGTCTTGAGAAAACCAACACAGCAACAGCAAAGCATAGTGTTCTACAGAGCTCTTCCATGGAAAACAAGCAATTTAGATCCTAAAACCTTTGCTCTTGCTCTGCAGAGGAGGAACACACCAACTGGCACAAAATATACTTCACTTGTGGAAAAGGGGCAAGAAAGTGTCTGCAGCAGCTTCTCTGCTTGCTGAAAACACAGAGAACAAACAGGGCTTGTGTCTTGAGAAAACCAACACAGCAACAGCAAAGCATACTGTTCTACATAACTCTTCCATGGAAAACAAGCAATTTAGATCCTAAAACCTTTGCACTTGCTCTGCAGACGAGGAATACACCAACTGGTACAAAATATACTTCACTAGTGGAAAAGGGGCAAGAAAGTGTCTGCAGCAGCTTCTCTGCTTGCTGAAAACACAGAGAACAAACAGGGCTTGTGTCTTTAGAAAACAAACACAGCAACCGAAAACCATAGTGTTCTACAGAGCTCTTCCATGGAAATTAAGCAGTTTAGGTCCTAACACCTTTGCTCTTGCTCTGCAGACGAGGAATACACCAACTGGTACAAAATATACTTCACTTGTGGAAAAAAGGCAAGAAACTGTCTGCAGCAGCTTCTCTGCTTCCTGCAAACACAGACAACCAACAGGACTTGTGTCTTGAGAAAACCAACACAGTAACAGCAAAGCACAGTGTTCTACATATCTCTTCCAAGGAAATCAAGCAATTTAGGTCCTAAAACCTTTGCTCCTGCTCTCCAGACGAGGAATACACCAACTGGTACAAAATATACGTCAGTAGTGGAGAAAGCAGGTACGTGTCTTCAAGAGCTTCTCTGCTCGCTGCAAGTACAGAGAACAAACAGGGTTTGTTTCTTGAGAAAACCGACACAGCAACAGCAAAGCATAGTGTTCTACAGAGCTCTTCCATGGAAATCAAGTAATTTAGGTCCTAACATATTTGCTCTTGCTCTGCAGACGAGGAATACACCAACTGGTACAAAATATACTTCACTAGTGGAAAAGGAGCAAGAAAGTGTCTGCAGCAGCTTCTCTGCTTGCTGCAAACACAGACAACCAACAGGACTTGTGTCTTGAGAAAACCAACACAGTAACAGCAAAGCACAGTGTTCTACATATCTCTTCCAAGGAAATCAAGCAATTTAGGTCCTAAAACCTTTGCTCCTGCTCTCCAGACGAGGAATACACCAACTGGTACAAAATATACGTCAGTAGTGGAGAAAGCAGGTACGTGTCTTCAAGAGCTTCTCTGCTCGCTGCAAGTACAGAGAACAAACAGGGTTTGTTTCTTGAGAAAACCGACACAGCAACAGCAAAGCATAGTGTTCTACAGAGCTCTTCCATGGAAAACAAGCAATTTAGATCCTAAAACCTTTGCTCTTGCTCTGCAGACGAGGAATACACCAACTGGTACAAAATATACTTCACCTGTGGAAAAGGGGCAAGAAAGTGTCTGCAGCAGCTTCTCTGCTTGCTGCAAACACAGACAACCAACAGGACTTGTGTCTTGAGAAAACCAACACAGCAACAGCAAAGCATAGTGTTCTACATAGCTCTTCCATGGAAAACAAGCAATTTAGATCCTAAAACCTTTGCTCTTGCTCTGCAGAGGAGGAACACACCAACTGGCACAAAATATACTTCACTAGTGGAAAAGGGGCAAGAAAGTGTCTGCAGCAGCTTCTCTGCTTGCTGAAAACACAGAGAACAAACAGGGCTTGTGTCTTGAGAAATCCAACACAGCAACAGCAAAGCATAGTGTTCTTAATAGCTCTTCCATGGAAATCAAGCAATTTAGATCCTAAAACCTTTGCTCTTGCTCTGCAGACGAGGAATACACCAACTGGTACAAAATATACTTCACTAGTGGAAAAGGGGCAAGAAAGTGTCTGCAGCAGCTTCTCTGCTTGCTGAAAACACAGAGAACAAACAGGGCTTGTGTCTTTAGAAAACAAACACAGCAACCGAAAACCATAGTGTTCTACAGAGCTCTTCTATGGAAATTAAGCAGTTTAGGTCCTAACACCTTTGCTCTTGCTCTGCAGACGAGGAATACACCAACTGGTACAAAATATGCTTCACTTGTGGAAAAAAGGCAAGAAACTGTCTGCAGCAGCTTCTCTGCTTGCTGCAAACACAGACAACCAACAGGACTTGTGTCTTGAGAAAACCAACACAGTAACAGCAAAGCACAGTGTTCTACATATCTCTTCCAAGGAAATCAAGCAATTTAGGTCCTAAAACCTTTGCTCCTGCTCTCCAGACGAGGAATACACCAACTGGTACAAAATATACGTCAGTAGTGGAGAAAGCAGGTACGTGTCTTCAAGAGCTTCTCTGCTCGCTGCAAGTACAGAGAACAAACAGGGTTTGTTTCTTGAGAAAACCGACACAGCAACAGCAAAGCATAGTGTTCTACAGAGCTCTTCCATGGAAATCAAGTAATTTAGGTCCTAACATATTTGCTCTTGCTCTGCAGACGAGGAATACACCAACTGGTACAAAATATACTTCACTTGTGGAAAAGGGGCAAGAAAGTGTCTGCAGCAGCTTCTCTGCTTGCTGCAAACACAGACAACCAACAGGACTTGTGTCTTGAGAAAACCAACACAGCAACAGCAAAGCATAGTGTTCTACATAGCTCTTCCATGGAAAACAAGCAATTTAGATCCTAAAACCTTTGCTCTTGCTCTGCAGACGAGGAATACACAAACTGGTACAAAATATACTTCACTTGTGGAAAAGGGGCAAGAAAGTGTCTGCAGCAGCTTCTCTGCTTGCTGCAAACACAGACAACCAACAGGACTTGTGTCTTGAGAAAACCAACACAGCAACAGCAAAGTATAGTGTTCTACATAGCTCTTCCATGGAAAACAAGCAATTTAGATCCTAAAACCTTTGCTCTTGCTCTGCAGACGAGGAATACACCAACTGGTACAAAATATACTTCACTTGTGGAAAAGGGGCAAGAGAGTGTCTGCAGCAGCTTCTCTGCTTGCTGCAAACACAGACAACCAACAGGACTTGTGTCTTGAAAAAACCAACACAGTAACAGCAAAGCACAGTGTTCTACATATCTCTTCCAAGGAAATCAAGCAATTTAGGTCCTAAAACCTTTGCTCCTGCTCTCCAGACGAGGAATACACCAACTGGTACAAAATATACGTCAGTAGTGGAGAAAGCAGGTACGTGTCTTCAAGAGCTTCTCTGCTCGCTGCAAGTACAGAGAACAAACAGGGTTTGTTTCTTGAGAAAACCGACACAGCAACAGCAAAGCATAGTGTTCTACATAGCTCTTCCATGGAAAACAAGCAATTTAGATCCTAAAACCTTTGCACTTGCTCTGCAGACGAGGAATACACCAACTGGTACAAAATATACTTCACTTGTGGAAAAAGGGGCAAGAAAGTGTCTGCAGCAGCTTCTCTGCTTGCTGCAAACGCAGACAACCAACAGGACTTGTGTCTTGAGAAAACCAACACAGCAACAGCAAAGCATAGTGTTCTACATAGCTCTTCCATGGAAAACAAGCAATTTAGATCCTAAAACCTTTGATCTTGCTCTGCAGACGAGGAATACACCAACTGGTACAAAATATACTTCACTTGTGGAAAAGGGGCAAGAAGGTGTCTGCAGCAGCTTCTCTGCTTGCTGCAAACACAGACAACCAACAGGACTTGTGTCTTGAGAAAACCAACACAGCAACAGCAAAGCATAGTGTTCTACAGAGCTCTTCCATGGAAAACAAGCAATTTAGATCCTAAAACCTTTGCTCTTTCTCTGCAGACGAGGAATACACCAACTGGTACAAAATATACTTCACTAGTGGAAAAGGGGCAAGAAAGTGTCTGCAGCAGCTTCTCTGCTTGCTGCAAACACAGACAACCAACAGGACTTGTGTCTTGAGAAAACCAACACAGCAACAGCAAAGCATAGTGTTCTACATAGCTCTTCCATGGAAAACAAGCAATTTAGATCCTAAAACCTTTGCTCTTGCTCTGCAGAGGAGGAACACACCAACTGGCACAAAATATACTTCACTTGTGGAAAAGGGGCAAGAAAGTGTCTGCAGCAGCTTCTCTGCTTGCTGAAAACACAGGGAACAAACAGGGCTTGTGTCTTTAGAAAACCAACACAGCAACAGCAAAGCATAGTGTTCTACATAGCTCTTCTATGGAAAACAAGCAATTTAGATCCTAAAACCTTTGCACTTGCTCTGCAGACGAGGAATACACCAACTGGTACAAAATATACTTCACTTGTGGAAAAGGGGCAAGAAAGTGTCTGCAGCAGCTTCTCTGCTTGCTGAAAACACAGAGAACAAACAGGGCTTGTGTCTTGAGAAAACCAACACAGCAACAGCAAAGCATAGTGTTCTTAATAGCTCTTCCATGGAAAACAAGCAATTTAGATCCTAAAACCTTTGCTCTTGCTCTGCAGACGAGGAATACACCAACTGGTGCAAAATATACTTCACTAGTGGAAAAGGAGCAAGAAAGTGTCTGCAGCAGCTTCTCTGCTTGCTGCAAACACAGACAACCAACAGGACTTGTGTCTTGAGAAAACCAACACAGTAACAGCAAAGCACAGTGTTCTACATATCTCTTCCAAGGAAATCAAGCAATTTAGGTCCTAAAACCTTTGCTCCTGCTCTCCAGACGAGGAATACACCAACTGGTACAAAATATACGTCAGTAGTGGAGAAAGCAGGTACGTGTCTTCAAGAGCTTCTCTGCTCGCTGCAAGTACAGAGAACAAACAGGGTTTGTTTCTTGAGAAAACCGACACAGCAACAGCAAAGCATAGTGTTCTACAGAGCTCTTCCATGGAAATCAAGCAATTTAGGTCCTAACATATTTGCTCTTGCTCTGCAGACGAGGAATACACCAACTGGTACAAAATATACTTCACTTGTGGAAAAGGGGCAAGAAAGTGTCTGCAGCAGCTTCTCTGCTTGCTGCAAACACAGACAACCAACAGGACTTGTGTCTTGAGAAAACCAACACAGCAACAGCAAAGCATAGTGTTCTACATAGCTCTTCCATGGAAAACAAGCAATTTAGATCCTAAAACCTTTGCTCTTGCTCTGCAGACGAGGAATACACCAACTGGTACAAAATATACTTCACTTGTGGAAAAGGGGCAAGAAGGTGTCTGCAGCAGCTTCTCTGCTTGCTGCAAACACAGACAACCAACAGGACTTGTGTCTTGAGAAAACCAACACAGCAACAGCAAAGCATAGTGTTCTACAGAGCTCTTCCATGGAAAACAAGCAATTTAGATCCTAAAACCTTTGCTCTTGCTCTGCAGAGGAGGAACACACCAACTGGCACAAAATATACTTCACTTGTGGAAAAGGGGCAAGAAAGTGTCTGCAGCAGCTTCTCTGCTTGCTGAAAACACAGAGAACAAACAGGGCTTGTGTCTTGAGAAAACCAACACAGCAACAGCAAAGCATACTGTTCTACATAACTCTTCCATGGAAAACAAGCAATTTAGATCCTAAAACCTTTGCACTTGCTCTGCAGACGAGGAATACACCAACTGGTACAAAATATACTTCACTAGTGGAAAAGGGGCAAGAAAGTGTCTGCAGCAGCTTCTCTGCTTGCTGAAAACACAGAGAACAAACAGGGCTTGTGTCTTTAGAAAACAAACACAGCAACCGAAAACCATAGTGTTCTACAGAGCTCTTCCATGGAAATTAAGCAGTTTAGGTCCTAACACCTTTGCTCTTGCTCTGCAGACGAGGAATACACCAACTGGTACAAAATATACTTCACTTGTGGAAAAAAGGCAAGAAACTGTCTGCAGCAGCTTCTCTGCTTCCTGCAAACACAGACAACCAACAGGACTTGTGTCTTGAAAAAACCAACACAGTAACAGCAAAGCACAGTGTTCTACATATCTCTTCCAAGGAAATCAAGCAATTTAGGTCCTAAAACCTTTGCTCCTGCTCTCCAGACGAGGAATACACCAACTGGTACAAAATATACGTCAGTAGTGGAGAAAGCAGGTACGTGTCTTCAAGAGCTTCTCTGCTCGCTGCAAGTACAGAGAACAAACAGGGTTTGTTTCTTGAGAAAACCGACACAGCAACAGCAAAGCATAGTGTTCTACAGAGCTCTTCCATGGAAATCAAGTAATTTAGGTCCTAACATATTTGCTCTTGCTCTGCAGACGAGGAATACACCAACTGGTACAAAATATACTTCACTAGTGGAAAAGGAGCAAGAAAGTGTCTGCAGCAGCTTCTCTGCTTGCTGCAAACACAGACAACCAACAGGACTTGTGTCTTGAGAAAACCAACACAGTAACAGCAAAGCACAGTGTTCTACATATCTCTTCCAAGGAAATCAAGCAATTTAGGTCCTAAAACCTTTGCTCCTGCTCTCCAGACGAGGAATACACCAACTGGTACAAAATATACGTCAGTAGTGGAGAAAGCAGGTACGTGTCTTCAAGAGCTTCTCTGCTCGCTGCAAGTACAGAGAACAAACAGGGTTTGTTTCTTGAGAAAACCGACACAGCAACAGCAAAGCATAGTGTTCTACAGAGCTCTTCCATGGAAAACAAGCAATTTAGATCCTAAAACCTTTGCTCTTGCTCTGCAGACGAGGAATACACCAACTGGTACAAAATATACTTCACCTGTGGAAAAGGGGCAAGAAAGTGTCTGCAGCAGCTTCTCTGCTTGCTGCAAACACAGACAACCAACAGGACTTGTGTCTTGAGAAAACCAACACAGCAACAGCAAAGCATAGTGTTCTACATAGCTCTTCCATGGAAAACAAGCAATTTAGATCCTAAAACCTTTGCTCTTGCTCTGCAGAGGAGGAACACACCAACTGGCACAAAATATACTTCACTAGTGGAAAAGGGGCAAGAAAGTGTCTGCAGCAGCTTCTCTGCTTGCTGAAAACACAGAGAACAAACAGGGCTTGTGTCTTGAGAAATCCAACACAGCAACAGCAAAGCATAGTGTTCTTAATAGCTCTTCCATGGAAATCAAGCAATTTAGATCCTAAAACCTTTGCTCTTGCTCTGCAGACGAGGAATACACCAACTGGTACAAAATATACTTCACTAGTGGAAAAGGAGCAAGAAAGTGTCTGCAGCAGCTTCTCTGCTTGCTGCAAACACAGACAACCAACAGGACTTGTGTCTTGAGAAAACCAACACAGTAACAGCAAAGCACAGTGTTCTACATATCTCTTCCAAGGAAATCAAGCAATTTAGGTCCTAAAACCTTTGCTCCTGCTCTCCAGACGAGGAATACACCAACTGGTACAAAATATACGTCAGTAGTGGAGAAAGCAGGTACGTGTCTTCAAGAGCTTCTCTGCTCGCTGCAAGTACAGAGAACAAACAGGGTTTGTTTCTTGAGAAAACCGACACAGCAACAGCAAAGCATAGTGTTCTACAGAGCTCTTCCATGGAAATCAAGTAATTTAGGTCCTAACATATTTGCTCTTGCTCTGCAGACGAGGAATACACCAACTGGTACAAAATATACTTCACTTGTGGAAAAGGGGCAAGAAAGTGTCTGCAGCAGCTTCTCTGCTTGCTGCAAACACAGACAACCAACAGGACTTGTGTCTTGAGAAAACCAACACAGCAACAGCAAAGCATAGTGTTCTTAATAGCTCTTCCATGGAAAACAAGCAATTTAGATCCTAAAAACTTTGCTCTTGCTCTGCAGACGAGGAATACACCAACTGGTACAAAATATACTTCACTTGTGGAAAAGGGGCAAGAAGGTGTCTGCAGCAGCTTCTCTGCTTGCTGCAAACACAGACAACCAACAGGACTTGTGTCTTGAGAAAACCAACACAGCAACAGCAAAGCATAGTGTTCTACAGAGCTCTTCCATGGAAAACAAGCAATTTAGATCCTAAAACCTTTGCTCTTGCTCTGCAGAGGAGGAACACACCAACTGGCACAAAATATACTTCACTAGTGGAAAAGGGGCAAGAAAGTGTCTGCAGCAGCTTCTCTGCTTGCTGAAAACTCAGAGAACAAACAGGGCTTGTGTCTTGAGAAAATAAACACAGCAACCGAAAACCATAGTGTTCTACAGAGCTCTTCCATGGAAATTAAGCAGTTTAGGTCCTAACACCTTTGCTCTTGCTCTGCAGACGAGGAATACACCAACTGGTACAAAATATACTTCACTTGTGGAAAAAAGGCAAGAAAGTGTCTGCAGCAGCTTCTCTGCTTGCTGCAAACACAGACAACCAACAGGACTTGTGTCTTGAGAAAACCAACACAGCAACAGCAAAGCATAGTGTTCTACATATCTCTTCCAAGGAAATCAAGCAATTTAGGTCCTAAAACCTTTGCTCCTGCTCTCCAGACGAGGAATACACCAACTGGTACAAAATATACGTCAGTAGTGGAGAAAGCAGGTACGTGTCTTCAAGAGCTTCTCTGCTCGCTGCAAGTACAGAGAACAAACAGGGTTTGTTTCTTGAGAAAACCGACACAGCAACAGCAAAGCATAGTGTTCTACAGAGCTCTTCCATTGAAATCAAGCAATTTAGGTCCTAACACCTTTGCTCTTGCTCTGCAGACGAGGAATACACCAACTGGTACAAAATATACTTCACTTGTGGAAAAGGGGCAAGAAAGTGTCTGCAGCAGCTTCTCTGCTTGCTGCAAACACAGACAACCAACAGGACTTGTGTCTTGAGAAAACCAACACAGCAACAGCAAAGCATAGTGTTCTACATAGCTCTTCCATGGAAAACAAGCAATTTAGATCCTAAAACCTTTGCTCTTGCTCTGCAGAGGAGGAACACACCAACTGGCACAAAATATACTTCACTAGTGGAAAAGGGGCAAGAAAGTGTCTGCAGCAGCTTCTCTGCTTGCTGAAAACACAGAGAACAAACAGGGCTTGTGTCTTGAGAAAACAAACACAGCAACCGAAAACCATAGTGTTCTACAGAGCTCTTCCATGGAAAACAAGCAATTTAGATCCTAAAACCTTTGCTCTTGCTCTGCAGACGAGGAATACACCAACTGGTACAAAATATACTTCACTAGTGGAAAAGGAGCAAGAAAGTGTCTGCAGCAGCTTCTCTGCTTGCTGCAAACACAGACAACCAACAGGACTTGTGTCTTGAGAAAACCAACACAGTAACAGCAAAGCACAGTGTTCTACATATCTCTTCCAAGGAAATCAAGCAATTTAGGTCCTAAAACCTTTGCTCCTGCTCTCCAGACGAGGAATACACCAACTGGTACAAAATATACGTCAGTAGTGGAGAAAGCAGGTACGTGTCTTCAAGAGCTTCTCTGCTCGCTGCAAGTACAGAGAACAAACAGGGTTTGTTTCTTGAGAAAACCGACACAGCAACAGCAAAGCATAGTGTTCTACAGAGCTCTTCCATGGAAATCAAGTAATTTAGGTCCTAACATATTTGCTCTTGCTCTGCAGACGAGGAATACACCAACTGGTACAAAATATACTTCACTTGTGGAAAAGGGGCAAGAAAGTGTCTGCAGCAGCTTCTCTGCTTGCTGCAAACACAGACAACCAACAGGACTTGTGTCTTGAGAAAACCAACACAGCAACAGCAAAGCATAGTGTTCTACATAGCTCTTCCATGGAAAACAAGCAATTTAGATCCTAAAACCTTTGCTCTTGCTCTGCAGACGAGGAATACACAAACTGGTACAAAATATACTTCACTTGTGGAAAAGGGGCAAGAAAGTGTCTGCAGCAGCTTCTCTGCTTGCTGAAAACACAGAGAACAAACAGGGCTTGTGTCTTGAGAAAACCAACACAGCAACAGCAAAGCATAGTGTTCTACATAACTCTTCCATGGAAAACAAGCAATTTAGATCCTAAAACCTTTGATCTTGCTCTGCAGACGAGGAATACACCAACTGGTACAAAATATACTTCACTAGTGGAAAAGGGGCAAGAAAGTGTCTGCAGCAGCTTCTCTGCTTGCTGAAAACACAGAGAACAAACAGGGCTTGTGTCTTTAGAAAACAAACACAGCAACCGAAAACCATAGTGTTCTACAGAGCTCTTCTATGGAAATTAAGCAGTTTAGGTCCTAACACCTTTGCTCTTGCTCTGCAGACGAGGAATACACCAACTGGTACAAAATATACTTCACTTGTGGAAAAAAGGCAAGAAACTGTCTGCAGCAGCTTCTCTGCTTGCTGCAAACACAGACAACCAACAGGACTTGTGTCTTGAGAAAACCAACACAGTAACAGCAAAGCACAGTGTTCTACATATCTCTTCCAAGGAAATCAAGCAATTTAGGTCCTAAAACCTTTGCTCCTGCTCTCCAGACGAGGAATACACCAACTGGTACAAAATATACGTCAGTAGTGGAGAAAGCAGGTACGTGTCTTCAAGAGCTTCTCTGCTCGCTGCAAGTACAGAGAACAAACAGGGTTTGTTTCTTGAGAAAACCGACACAGCAACAGCAAAGCATAGTGTTCTACAGAGCTCTTCCATGGAAAACAAGCAATTTAGATCCTAAAACCTTTGCTCTTGCTCTGCAGACGAGGAATACACCAACTGGTACAAAATATACTTCACTTGTGGAAAAGGGGCAAGAAAGTGTCTGCAGCAGCTTCTCTGCTTGCTGCAAACACAGACAACCAACAGGACTTGTGTCTTGAGAAAACCAACACAGCAACAGCAAAGCATAGTGTTCTACAGAGCTCTTCCATGGAAAACAAGCAATTTAGATCCTAAAACCTTTGCTCTTGCTCTGCAGAGGAGGAACACACCAACTGGCACAAAATATACTTCACTAGTGGAAAAGGGGCAAGAAAGTGTCTGCAGCAGCTTCTCTGCTTGTTGAAAACACAGAGAACAAACAGGGCTTGTGTCTTGAGAAAACCAACACAGCAACAGCAAAGCATAGTGTTCTACATAGCTCTTCCATGGAAAACAAGCAATTTAGATCCTAAAACCTTTGCTCTTGCTCTGCAGACGAGGAATACACCAACTGGTACAAAATATACTTCACTAGTGGAAAAGGAGCAAGAAAGTGTCTGCAGCAGCTTCTCTGCTTGCTGCAAACACAGACAACCAACAGGACTTGTGTCTTGAGAAAACCAACACAGTAACAGCAAAGCACAGTGTTCTAGATATCTCTTCCAAGGAAATCAAGCATTTTAGGTCCTAAAACCTTTGCTCCTGCTCTCCAGACGAGGAATACACCAACTGGTACAAAATATACGTCAGTAGTGGAGAAAGCAGGTACGTGTCTTCAAGAGCTTCTCTGCTCGCTGCAAGTACAGAGAACAAACAGGGTTTGTTTCTTGAGAAAACCGACACAGCAACAGCAAAGCATAGTGTTCTACAGAGCTCTTCCATGGAAATCAAGTAATTTAGGTCCTAACATATTTGCTCTTGCTCTGCAGACGAGGAATACACCAACTGGTACAAAATATACTTCACTTGTGGAAAAGGGGCAAGAAAGTGTCTGCAGCAGCTTCTCTGCTTGCTGCAAACACAGACAACCAACAGGACTTGTGTCTTGAGAAAACCAACACAGCAACAGCAAAGCATAGTGTTCTACATAGCTCTTCCATGGAAAACAAGCAATTTAGATCCTAAAACCTTTGCTCTTGCTCTGCAGACGAGGAATACACCAACTGGTACAAAATATACTTCACTTGTGGAAAAGGGGCAAGAGAGTGTCTGCAGCAGCTTCTCTGCTTGCTGCAAACACAGACAACCAACAGGACTTGTGTCTTGAGAAAACCAACACAGCAACAGCAAAGCATAGTGTTCTACAGAGCTCTTCCATGGAAAACAAGCAATTTAGATCCTAAAACCTTTGCTCTTGCTCTGCAGAGGAGGAACACACCAACTGGCACAAAATATACTTCACTAGTGGAAAAGGGGCAAGAAAGTGTCTGCAGCAGCTTCTCTGCTTGCTGAAAACACAGAGAACAAACAGGGCTTGTGTCTTGAGAAAACCAACACAGCAACAGCAAAGCATAGTGTTCTACAGAGCTCTTCCATGGAAAACAAGCAATTTAGATCCTAAAACCTTTGCACTTGCTCTGCAGACGAGGAATACACCAACTGGTACAAAATATACTTCACTAGTGGAAAAGGGGCAAGAAAGTGTCTGCAGCAGCTTCTCTGCTTGCTGAAAACACAGAGAACAAACAGGGCTTGTGTCTTGAGAAAACCAACACAGCAACAGCAAAGCATAGTGTTCTTAATAGCTCTTCCATGGAAAACAAGCAATTTAGATCCTAAAACCTTTGCTCTTGCTCTGCAGACGAGGAATACACCAACTGGTACAAAATATACTTCACTTGTGGAAAAGGGGCAAGAAAGTGTCTGCAGCAGCTTCTCTGCTTGCTGAAAACACAGAGAACAAACAGGGCTTGTGTCTTGAGAAAACCAACACAGCAACAGCAAAGCATAGTGTTCTACATAACTCTTCCATGGAAAACAAGCAATTTAGATCCTAAAACCTTTGATCTTGCTCTGCAGACGAGGAATACACCAACTGGTACAAAATATACTTCACTAGTGGAAAACGGGCAAGAAAGTGTCTGCAGCAGCTTCTCTGCTTGCTGAAAACACAGAGAACAAACAGGGCTTGTGTCTTTAGAAAACAAACACAGCAACCGAAAACCATAGTGTTCTACAGAGCTCTTCTATGGAAATTAAGCAGTTTAGGTCCTAACACCTTTGCTCTTGCTCTGCAGACGAGGAATACACCAACTGGTACAAAATATACTTCACTTGTGGAAAAAAGGCAAGAAACTGTCTGCAGCAGCTTCTCTGCTTGCTGCAAACACAGACAACCAACAGGACTTGTGTCTTGAGAAAACCAACACAGTAACAGCAAAGCACAGTGTTCTACATATCTCTTCCAAGGAAATCAAGCAATTTAGGTCCTAAAACCTTTGCTCCTGCTCTCCAGACGAGGAATACACCAACTGGTACAAAATATACGTCAGTAGTGGAGAAAGCAGGTACGTGTCTTCAAGAGCTTCTCTGCTCGCTGCAAGTACAGAGAACAAACAGGGTTTGTTTCTTGAGAAAACCGACACAGCAACAGCAAAGCATAGTGTTCTACAGAGCTCTTCCATGGAAAACAAGCAATTTAGATCCTAAAACCTTTGCTCTTGCTCTGCAGACGAGGAATACACCAACTGGTACAAAATATACTTCACTTGTGGAAAAGGGGCAAGAAAGTGTCTGCAGCAGCTTCTCTGCTTGCTGCAAACACAGACAACCAACAGGACTTGTGTCTTGAGAAAACCAACACAGCAACAGCAAAGCATAGTGTTCTACAGAGCTCTTCCATGGAAAACAAGCAATTTAGATCCTAAAACCTTTGCTCTTGCTCTGCAGAGGAGGAACACACCAACTGGCACAAAATATACTTCACTAGTGGAAAAGGAGCAAGAAAGTGTCTGCAGCAGCTTCTCTGCTTGTTGAAAACACAGAGAACAAACAGGGCTTGTGTCTTGAGAAAACCAACACAGCAACAGCAAAGCATAGTGTTCTACATAGCTCTTCCATGGAAAACAAGCAATTTAGATCCTAAAACCTTTGCTCTTGCTCTGCAGACGAGGAATACACCAACTGGTACAAAATATACTTCACTAGTGGAAAAGGAGCAAGAAAGTGTCTGCAGCAGCTTCTCTGCTTGCTGCAAACACAGACAACCAACAGGACTTGTGTCTTGAGAAAACCAACACAGTAACAGCAAAGCACAGTGTTCTACATATCTCTTCCAAGGAAATCAAGCAATTTAGGTCCTAAAACCTTTGCTCCTGCTCTCCAGACGAGGAATACACCAACTGGTACAAAATATACGTCAGTAGTGGAGAAAGCAGGTACGTGTCTTCAAGAGCTTCTCTGCTCGCTGCAAGTACAGAGAACAAACAGGGTTTGTTTCTTGAGAAAACCGACACAGCAACAGCAAAGCATAGTGTTCTACAGAGCTCTTCCGTGGAAATCAAGTAATTTAGGTCCTAACATATTTGCTCTTGCTCTGCAGACGAGGAATACACCAACTGGTACAAAATATACTTCACTTGTGGAAAAGGGGCAAGAAAGTGTCTGCAGCAGCTTCTCTGCTTGCTGCAAACACAGACAACCAACAGGACTTGTGTCTTGAGAAAACCAACACAGCAACAGCAAAGCATAGTGTTCTACATAGCTCTTCCATGGAAAACAAGCAATTTAGATCCTAAAACCTTTGCTCTTGCTCTGCAGACGAGGAATACACCAACTGGTACAAAATATACTTCACTTGTGGAAAAGGGGCAAGAGAGTGTCTGCAGCAGCTTCTCTGCTTGCTGCAAACACAGACAACCAACAGGACTTGTGTCTTGAGAAAACCAACACAGCAACAGCAAAGCATAGTGTTCTACAGAGCTCTTCCATGGAAAACAAGCAATTTAGATCCTAAAACCTTTGCTCTTGCTCTGCAGAGGAGGAACACACCAACTGGCACAAAATATACTTCACTAGTGGAAAAGGGGCAAGAAAGTGTCTGCAGCAGCTTCTCTGCTTGCTGAAAACACAGAGAACAAACAGGGCTTGTGTCTTTAGAAAACCAACACAGCAACAGCAAAGCATAGTGTTCTACAGAGCTCTTCCATGGAAAACAAGCAATTTAGATCCTAAAACCTTTGCACTTGCTCTGCAGACGAGGAATACACCAACTGGTACAAAATATACTTCACTAGTGGAAAAGGGGCAAGAAAGTGTCTGCAGCAGCTTCTCTGCTTGCTGAAAACACAGAGAACAAACAGGGCTTGTGTCTTGAGAAAACCAACACAGCAACAGCAAAGCATAGTGTTCTTAATAGCTCTTCCATGGAAAACAAGCAATTTAGATCCTAAAACCTTTGCTCTTGCTCTGCAGACGAGGAATACACCAACTGGTACAAAATATACTTCACTAGTGGAAAAGGAGCAAGAAAGTGTCTGCAGCAGCTTCTCTGCTTGCTGCAAACACAGACAACCAACAGGACTTGTGTCTTGAGAAAACCAACACAGTAACAGCAAAGCACAGTGTTCTACATATCTCTTCCAAGGAAATCAAGCAATTTAGGTCCTAAAACCTTTGCTCCTGCTCTCCAGACGAGGAATACACCAACTGGTACAAAATATACGTCAGTAGTGGAGAAAGCAGGTACGTGTCTTCAAGAGCTTCTCTGCTCGCTGCAAGTACAGAGAACAAACAATGTTTGTTTCTTGAGAAAACCGACACAGCAACAGCAAAGCATAGTGTTCTACAGAGCTCTTCCATGGAAATCAAGTAATTTAGGTCCTAACATATTTGCTCTTGCTCTGCAGACGAGGAATACACCAACTGGTACAAAATATACTTCACTTGTGGAAAAGGGGCAAGAAAGTGTCTGCAGCAGCTTCTCTGCTTGCTGCAAACACAGACAACCAACAGGACTTGTGTCTTGAGAAAACCAACACAGCAACAGCAAAGCATAGTGTTCTACATAGCTCTTCCATGGAAAACAAGCAATTTAGATCCTAAAACCTTTGCTCTTGCTCTGCAGACGAGGAATACACCAACTGGTACAAAATATACTTCACTAGTGGAAAAGGGGCAAGAAAGTGTCTGCAGCAGCTTCTCTGCTTGCTGCAAACACAGACAACCAACAGGACTTGTGTCTTGAGAAAACCAACACAGCAACAGCAAAGCATAGTGTTCTACATAGCTCTTCCATGGAAAACAAGCAATTTAGATCCTAAAACCTTTGCTCTTGCTCTGCAGACGAGGAATACACCAACTGGTACAAAATATACTTCACTTGTGGAAAAGGGGCAAGAGAGTGTCTGCAGCAGCTTCTCTGCTTGCTGCAAACACAGACAACCAACAGGACTTGTGTCTTGAGAAAACCAACACAGCAACAGCAAAGCATAGTGTTCTACAGAGCTCTTCCATGGAAAACAAGCAATTTAGATCCTAAAACCTTTGCTCTTGCTCTGCAGACGAGGAACACACCAACTGGCACAAAATATACTTCACTAGTGGAAAAGGGGCAAGAAAGTGTCTGCAGCAGCTTCTCTGCTTGCTGAAAACACAGAGAACAAACAGGGCTTGTGTCTTTAGAAAACCAACACAGCAACAGCAAAGCATAGTGTTCTACAGAGCTCTTCCATGGAAAACAAGCAATTTAGATCCTAAAACCTTTGCACTTGCTCTGCAGACGAGGAATACACCAACTGGTACAAAATATACTTCACTAGTGGAAAAGGGGCAAGAAAGTGTCTGCAGCAGCTTCTCTGCTTGCTGAAAACACAGAGAACAAACAGGGCTTGTGTCTTGAGAAAACCAACACAGCAACAGCAAAGCATAGTGTTCTTAATAGCTCTTCCATGGAAAACAAGCAATTTAGATCCTAAAACCTTTGCTCTTGCTCTGCAGACGAGGAATACACCAACTGGTACAAAATATACTTCACTAGTGGAAAAGGAGCAAGAAAGTGTCTGCAGCAGCTTCTCTGCTTGCTGCAAACACAGACAACCAACAGGACTTGTGTCTTGAGAAAACCAACACAGTAACAGCAAAGCACAGTGTTCTACATATCTCTTCCAAGGAAATCAAGCAATTTAGGTCCTAAAACCTTTGCTCCTGCTCTCCAGACGAGGAATACACCAACTGGTACAAAATATACGTCAGTAGTGGAGAAAGCAGGTACGTGTCTTCAAGAGCTTCTCTGCTCGCTGCAAGTACAGAGAACAAACAGGGTTTGTTTCTTGAGAAAACCGACACAGCAACAGCAAAGCATAGTGTTCTACAGAGCTCTTCCATGGAAATCAAGTAATTTAGGTCCTAACATATTTGCTCTTGCTCTGCAGACGAGGAATACACCAACTGGTACAAAATATACTTCACTTGTGGAAAAGGGGCAAGAAAGTGTCTGCAGCAGCTTCTCTGCTTGCTGCAAACACAGACAACCAACAGGACTTGTGTCTTGAGAAAACCAACACAGCAACAGCAAAGCATAGTGTTCTTAATAGCTCTTCCATGGAAAACAAGCAATTTAGATCCTAAAACCTTTGCTCTTGCTCTGCAGACGAGGAATACACCAACTGGTACAAAATATACTTCACTAGTGGAAAAGGGGCAAGAAAGTGTCTGCAGCAGCTTCTCTGCTTGCTGCAAACACAGACAACCAACAGGACTTGTGTCTTGAGAAAACCAACACAGCAACAGCAAAGCATAGTGTTCTACATAGCTCTTCCATGGAAAACAAGCAATTTAGATCCTAAAACCTTTGCTCTTGCTCTGCAGAGGAGGAACACACCAACTGGCACAAAATATACTTCACTTGTGGAAAAGGGGCAAGAAAGTGTCTGCAGCAGCTTCTCTGCTTGCTGAAAACACAGAGAACAAACAGGGCTTGTGTCTTGAGAAAACCAACACAGCAACAGCAAAGCATAGTGTTCTACATAACTCTTCCATGGAAAACAAGCAATTTAGATCTTAAAACCTTTGCACTTGCTCTGCAGACGAGGAATACACCAACTGGTACAAAATATACTTCACTAGTGGAAAAGGGGCAAGAAAGTGTCTGCAGCAGCTTCTCTGCTTGCTGAAAACACAGAGAACAAACAGGGCTTGTGTCTTGAGAAAACAAACACAGCAACCGAAAACCATAGTGTTCTACAGAGCTCTTCCATGGAAATTAAGCAGTTTAGGTCCTAACACCTTTGCTCTTGCTCTGCAGACGAGGAATACACCAACTGGTACAAAATATACTTCACTTGTGGAAAAAAGGCAAGAAACTGTCTGCAGCAGCTTCTCTGCTTGCTGCAAACACAGACAACCAACAGGACTTGTGTCTTGAAAAAACCAACACAGCAACAGCAAAGCACAGTGTTCTACATATCTCTTCCAAGGAAATCAAGCAATTTAGGTCCTAAAACCTTTGCTCCTGCTCTCCAGACGAGGAATACACCAACTGGTACAAAATATACGTCAGTAGTGGAGAAAGCAGGTACGTGTCTTCAAGAGCTTCTCTGCTCGCTGCAAGTACAGAGAACAAACAGGGTTTGTTTCTTGAGAAAACCGACACAGCAACAGCAAAGCATAGTGTTCTACAGAGCTCTTCCATGGAAATCAAGTAATTTAGGTCCTAACATATTTGCTCTTGCTCTGCAGACGAGGAATACACCAACTGGTACAAAATATACTTCACTTGTGGAAAAGGGGCAAGAAAGTGTCTGCAGCAGCTTCTCTGCTTGCTGCAAACACAGACAACCAACAGGACTTGTGTCTTGAGAAAACCAACACAGCAACAGCAAAGCATAGTGTTCTACATAGCTCTTCCATGGAAAACAAGCAATTTAGATCCTAAAACCTTTGCTCTTGCTCTGCAGAGGAGGAACACACCAACTGGCACAAAATATACTTCACTAGTGGAAAAGACGCAAGAAAGTGTCTGCAGCAGCTTCTCTGCTTGCTGAAAACACAGAGAACAAACAGGGCTTGTGTCTTGAGAAAACCAACACAGCAACAGCAAAGCATAGTGTTCTACAGAGCTCTTCCATGGAAAACAAGCAATTTAGATCCTAAAACCTTTGCTCTTGCTCTGCAGACGAGGAATACACCAACTGGTACAAAATATACTTCACTAGTGGAAAAGGAGCAAGAAAGTGTCTGCAGCAGCTTCTCTGCTTGCTGCAAACACAGACAACCAACAGGACTTGTGTCTTGAGAAAACCAACACAGTAACAGCAAAGCACAGTGTTCTACATATCTCTTCCATGGAAATCAAGGAATTTAGGTCCTAAAACCTTTGCTCCTGCTCTCCAGACGAGGAATACACCAACTGGTACAAAATATACGTCAGTAGTGGAGAAAGCAGGTACATGTCTTCAAGAGCTTCTCTGCTCGCTGCAAGTACAGAGAACAAACAGGGTTTGTTTCTTGAGAAAACCGACACAGCAACAGCAAAGCATAGTGTTCTACAGAGCTCTTCCATGGAAATCAAGTAATTTAGGTCCTAACATATTTGCTCTTGCTCTGCAGACGAGGAATACACCAACTGGTACAAAATATACTTCACTTGTGGAAAAGGGGCAAGAAAGTGTCTGCAGCAGCTTCTCTGCTTGCTGCAAACACAGACAACCAACAGGACTTGTGTCTTGAGAAAACCAACACAGCAACAGCAAAGCATAGTGTTCTACATAGCTCTTCCATGGAAAACAAGCAATTTAGATCCTAAAACCTTTGCTCTTGCTCTGCAGACGAGGAATACACCAACTGGTACAAAATATACTTCACTTGTGGAAAAGGGGCAAGAAAGTGTCTGCAGCAGCTTCTCTGCTTGCTGCAAACACAGACAACCAACAGGACTTGTGTCTTGAGAAAACCAACACAGCAACAGCAAAGCATAGTGTTCTACATAGCTCTTCCATGGAAAACAAGCAATTTAGATCCTAAAACCTTTGCTCTTGCTCTGCAGACGAGGAATACACCAACTGGTACAAAATATACTTCACTTGTGGAAAAGGGGCAAGAAAGTGTCTGCAGCAGCTTCTCTGCTTGCTGCAAACACAGACAACCAACAGGACTTGTGTCTTGAGAAAACCAACACAGCAACAGCAAAGCATAGTGTTCTACATAGCTCTTCCATGGAAAACAAGCAATTTAGATCCTAAAACCTTTGCTCTTGCTCTGCAGAGGAGGAATACACCAACTGGCACAAAATATACTTCACTAGTGGAAAAGGGGCAAGAAAGTGTCTGCAGCAGCTTCTCTGCTTGCTGAAAACAGAGAGAACAAACAGGGCTTGTGTCTTGAGAAAACCAACACAGCAACAGCAAAGCATAGTGTTCTACATAGCTCTTCCATGGAAAACAAGCAATTTAGATCCTAAAACCTTTGCTCTTGCTCTGCAGACGAGGAATACACCAACTGGTACAAAATATACTTCACTAGTGGAAAAGGAGCAAGAAAGTGTCTGCAGCAGCTTCTCTGCTTGCTGAAAACACAGAGAACAAACAGGGCTTGTGTCTTTAGAAAACAAACACAGCAACCGAAAACCATAGTGTTCTACAGAGCTCTTCCATGGAAATTAAGCAGTTTAGGTCCTATCACCTTTGCTCTTGCTCTGCAGACGAGGAATACACCAACTGGTACAAAATATACTTCACTTGTGGAAAAAAGGCAAGAAACTGTCTGCAGCAGCTTCTCTGCTTGCTGCAAACACAGACAACCAACAGGACTTGTGTCTTGAAAAAACCAACACAGTAACAGCAAAGCACAGTGTTCTACATATCTCTTCCAAGGAAATCAAGCAATTTAGGTCCTAAAACCTTTGCTCCTGCTCTCCAGACGAGGAATACACCAACTGGTACAAAATATACGTCAGTAGTGGAGAAAGCAGGTACGTGTCTTCAAGAGCTTCTCTGCTCGCTGCAAGTACAGAGAACAAACAGGGTTTGTTTCTTGAGAAAACCGACACAGCAACAGCAAAGCATAGTGTTCTACAGAGCTCTTCCATGGAAAACAAGCAATTTAGATCCTAAAACCTTTGCTCTTGCTCTGCAGACGAGGAATACACCAACTGGTACAAAATATACTTCACTTGTGGAAAAGGGGCAAGAAAGTGTCTGCAGCAGCTTCTCTGCTTGCTGCAAACACAGACAACCAACAGGACTTGTGTCTTGAGAAAACCAACACAGCAACAGCAAAGCATAGTGTTCTACATAGCTCTTCCATGGAAAACAAGCAATTTAGATC
Organism: Prinia subflava; assembly: GCF_021018805.1. Lineage (NCBI taxonomy): Eukaryota > Metazoa > Chordata > Aves > Passeriformes > Cisticolidae > Prinia > Prinia subflava. The sequence continues at coordinate 29,287 of NW_026960719.1, read as the reverse complement.
CTAAAACCTTTGCTCTTGCTCTGCAGAGGAGGAACACACCAACTGGCACAAAATATACTTCACTAGTGGAAAAGGGGCAAGAAAGTGTCTGCAGCAGCTTCTCTGCTTGCTGAAAACACAGAGAACAAACAGGGCTTGTGTCTTGAGAAATCCAACACAGCAACAGCAAAGCATAGTGTTCTACATAGCTCTTCCATGGAAATCAAGCAATTTAGATCCTAAAACCTTTGCTCTTGCTCTGCAGACGAGGAATACACCAACTGGTACAAAATATACTTCACTAGTGGAAAAGGAGCAAGAAAGTGTCTGCAGCAGCTTCTCTGCTTGCTGCAAACACAGACAACCAACAGGACTTGTGTCTTGAGAAAACCAACACAGTAACAGCAAAGCACAGTGTTCTACATATCTCTTCCAAGGAAATCAAGCAATTTAGGTCCTAAAACCTTTGCTCCTGCTCTCCAGACGAGGAATACACCAACTGGTACAAAATATACGTCAGTAGTGGAGAAAGCAGGTACGTGTCTTCAAGAGCTTCTCTGCTCGCTGCAAGTACAGAGAACAAACAGGGTTTGTTTCTTGAGAAAACCGACACAGCAACAGCAAAGCATAGTGTTCTACAGAGCTCTTCCATGGAAATCAAGTAATTTAGGTCCTAACATATTTGCTCTTGCTCTGCAGACGAGGAATACACCAACTGGTACAAAATATACTTCACTTGTGGAAAAGGGGCAAGAAAGTGTCTGCAGCAGCTTCTCTGCTTGCTGCAAACACAGACAACCAACAGGACTTGTGTCTTGAGAAAACCAACACAGCAACAGCAAAGTATAGTGTTCTACATAGCTCTTCCATGGAAAACAAGCAATTTAGATCCTAAAACCTTTGCTCTTGCTCTGCAGACGAGGAATACACCAACTGGTACAAAATATACTTCACTTGTGGAAAAGGGGCAAGAGAGTGTCTGCAGCAGCTTCTCTGCTTGCTGCAAACACAGACAACCAACAGGACTTGTGTCTTGAAAAAACCAACACAGTAACAGCAAAGCACAGTGTTCTACATATCTCTTCCAAGGAAATCAAGCAATTTAGGTCCTAAAACCTTTGCTCCTGCTCTCCAGACGAGGAATACACCAACTGGTACAAAATATACGTCAGTAGTGGAGAAAGCAGGTACGTGTCTTCAAGAGCTTCTCTGCTCGCTGCAAGTACAGAGAACAAACAGGGTTTGTTTCTTGAGAAAACCGACACAGCAACAGCAAAGCATAGTGTTCTACAGAGCTCTTCCATGGAAAACAAGCAATTTAGGTCCTAAAACCTTTGCTCTTGCTCTGCAGACGAGGAATACACCAACTGGTACAAAATATACTTCACTTGTGGAAAAGGGGCAAGAAAGTGTCTGCAGCAGCTTCTCTGCTTGCTGCAAACACAGACAACCAACAGGACTTGTGTCTTGAGAAAACCAACACAGCAACAGCAAAGCATAGTGTTCTACATAGCTCTTCCATGGAAAACAAGCAATTTAGATCCTAAAACCTTTGCTCTTGCTCTGCAGACGAGGAACACACCAACTGGTACAAAATATACTTCACTAGTGGAAAAGGGGCAAGAAAGTGTCTGCAGCAGCTTCTCTGCTTGCTGAAAACACAGAGAACAAACAGGGCTTGTGTCTTGAGAAAACCAACACAGCAACAGCAAAGCATAGCGTTCTACAGAGCTCTTCCATGGAAAACAAGCAATTTAGATCCTAAAACCTTTGCTCTTGCTCTGCAGACGAGGAATACACCAACTGGTACAAAATATACTTCACTAGTGGAAAAGGAGCAAGAAAGTGTCTGCAGCAGCTTCTCTGCTTGCTGCAAACACAGACAACCAACAGGACTTGTGTCTTGAGAAAACCAACACAGTAACAGCAAAGCACAGTGTTCTACATATCTCTTCCAAGGAAATCAAGCAATTTAGGTCCTAAAACCTTTGCTCCTGCTCTCCAGACGAGGAATACACCAACTGGTACAAAATATACGTCAGTAGTGGAGAAAGCAGGTACGTGTCTTCAAGAGCTTCTCTGCTCGCTGCAAGTACAGAGAACAAACAGGGTTTGTTTCTTGAGAAAACCGACACAGCAACAGCAAAGCATAGTGTTCTACAGAGCTCTTCCATGGAAATCAAGTAATTTAGGTCCTAACATATTTGCTCTTGCTCTGCAGACGAGGAATACACCAACTGGTACAAAATATACTTCACTTGTGGAAAAGGGGCAAGAAAGTGTCTGCAGCAGCTTCTCTGCTTGCTGCAAACACAGACAACCAACAGGACTTGTGTCTTGAGAAAACCAACACAGCAACAGCAAAGCATAGTGTTCTACATAGCTCTTCCATGGAAAACAAGCAATTTAGATCCTAAAACCTTTGCTCTTGCTCTGCAGACGAGGAATACACCAACTGGTACAAAATATACTTCACTTGTGGAAAAGGGGCAAGAAAGTGTCTGCAGCAGCTTCTCTGCTTGCTGCAAACACAGACAACCAACAGGACTTGTGTCTTGAGAAAACCAACACAGCAACAGCAAAGCATAGTGTTCTACATAGCTCTTCCATGGAAAACAAGCAATTTAGATCCTAAAACCTTTGCTCTTGCTCTGCAGAGGAGGAACACACCAACTGGCACAAAATATACTTCACTTGTGGAAAAGGGGCAAGAAAGTGTCTGCAGCAGCTTCTCTGCTTGCTGAAAACACAGAGAACAAACAGGGCTTGTGTCTTGAGAAAACCAACACAGCAACAGCAAAGCATAGTGTTCTACATAACTCTTCCATGGAAAACAAGCAATTTAGATCCTAAAACCTTTGCACTTGCTCTGCAGACGAGGAATACACCAACTGGTACAAAATATACTTCACTAGTGGAAAAGGGGCAAGAAAGTGTCTGCAGCAGCTTCTCTGCTTGCTGAAAACACAGAGAACAAACAGGGCTTGTGTCTTGAGAAAACAAACACAGCAACCGAAAACCATAGTGTTCTACAGAGCTCTTCCATGGAAATTAAGCAGTTTAGGTCCTAACACCTTTGCTCTTGCTCTGCAGACGAGGAATACACCAACTGGTACAAAATATACTTCACTTGTGGAAAAAAGGCAAGAAACTGTCTGCAGCAGCTTCTCTGCTTGCTGCAAACACAGACAACCAACAGGACTTGTGTCTTGAAAAAACCAACACAGCAACAGCAAAGCACAGTGTTCTACATATCTCTTCCAAGGAAATCAAGCAATTTAGGTCCTAAAACCTTTGCTCCTGCTCTCCAGACGAGGAATACACCAACTGGTACAAAATATACGTCAGTAGTGGAGAAAGCAGGTACGTGTCTTCAAGAGCTTCTCTGCTCGCTGCAAGTACAGAGAACAAACAGGGTTTGTTTCTTGAGAAAACCGACACAGCAACAGCAAAGCATAGTGTTCTACAGAGCTCTTCCATGGAAATCCAAAGTAATTTAGGTCCTAACATATTTGCTCTTGCTCTGCAGACGAGGAATACACCAACTGGTACAAAATATACTTCACTTGTGGAAAAGGGGCAAGAAAGTGTCTGCAGCAGCTTCTCTGCTTGCTGCAAACACAGACAACCAACAGGACTTGTGTCTTGAGAAAACCAACACAGCAACAGCAAAGCATAGTGTTCTACATAGCTCTTCCATGGAAAACAAGCAATTTAGATCCTAAAACCTTTGCTCTTGCTCTGCAGACGAGGAACACACCAACTGGCACAAAATATACTTCACTAGTGGAAAAGACGCAAGAAAGTGTCTGCAGCAGCTTCTCTGCTTGCTGAAAACACAGAGAACAAACAGGGCTTGTGTCTTGAGAAAACCAACACAGCAACAGCAAAGCATAGTGTTCTACATAGCTCTTCCATGGAAAACAAGCAATTTAGATCCTAAAACCTTTGCTCTTGCTCTGCAGACGAGGAATACACCAACTGGTACAAAATATACTTCACTAGTGGAAAAGGAGCAAGAAAGTGTCTGCAGCAGCTTCTCTGCTTGCTGAAAACACAGAGAACAAACAGGGCTTGTGTCTTTAGAAAACAAACACAGCAACCGAAAACCATAGTGTTCTACAGAGCTCTTCCATGGAAATTAAGCAGTTTAGGTCCTATTACCTTTGCTCTTGCTCTGCAGACGAGGAATACACCAACTGGTACAAAATATACTTCACTTGTGGAAAAAAGGCAAGAAACTGTCTGCAGCAGCTTCTCTGCTTGCTGCAAACACAGACAACCAACAGGACTTGTGTCTTGAAAAAACCAACACAGTAACAGCAAAGCACAGTGTTCTACATATCTCTTCCAAGGAAATCAAGCAATTTAGGTCCTAAAACCTTTGCTCCTGCTCTCCAGACGAGGAATACACCAACTGGTACAAAATATACGTCAGTAGTGGAGAAAGCAGGTACGTGTCTTCAAGAGCTTCTCTGCTCGCTGCAAGTACAGAGAACAAACAGGGTTTGTTTCTTGAGAAAACCGACACAGCAACAGCAAAGCATAGTGTTCTACAGAGCTCTTCCATGGAAAACAAGCAATTTAGATCCTAAAACCTTTGCTCTTGCTCTGCAGACGAGGAATACACCAACTGGTACAAAATATACTTCACTTGTGGAAAAGGGGCAAGAAAGTGTCTGCAGCAGCTTCTCTGCTTGCTGCAAACACAGACAACCAACAGGACTTGTGTCTTGAGAAAACCAACACAGCAACAGCAAAGCATAGTGTTCTACATAGCTCTTCCATGGAAAACAAGCAATTTAGATCCTAAAACCTTTGCTCTTGCTCTGCAGAGGAGGAACACACCAACTGGCACAAAATATACTTCACTAGTGGAAAAGGGGCAAGAAAGTGTCTGCAGCAGCTTCTCTGCTTGCTGAAAACACAGAGAACAAACAGGGCTTGTGTCTTGAGAAATCCAACACAGCAACAGCAAAGCATAGTGTTCTACATAGCTCTTCCATGGAAATCAAGCAATTTAGATCCTAAAACCTTTGCTCTTGCTCTGCAGACGAGGAATACACCAACTGGTACAAAATATACTTCACTAGTGGAAAAGGAGCAAGAAAGTGTCTGCAGCAGCTTCTCTGCTTGCTGCAAACACAGACAACCAACAGGACTTGTGTCTTGAGAAAACCAACACAGTAACAGCAAAGCACAGTGTTCTACATATCTCTTCCAAGGAAATCAAGCAATTTAGGTCCTAAAACCTTTGCTCCTGCTCTCCAGACGAGGAATACACCAACTGGTACAAAATATACGTCAGTAGTGGAGAAAGCAGGTACGTGTCTTCAAGAGCTTCTCTGCTCGCTGCAAGTACAGAGAACAAACAGGGTTTGTTTCTTGAGAAAACCGACACAGCAACAGCAAAGCATAGTGTTCTACAGAGCTCTTCCATGGAAATCAAGTAATTTAGGTCCTAACATATTTGCTCTTGCTCTGCAGACGAGGAATACACCAACTGGTACAAAATATACTTCACTTGTGGAAAAGGGGCAAGAAAGTGTCTGCAGCAGCTTCTCTGCTTGCTGCAAACACAGACAACCAACAGGACTTGTGTCTTGAGAAAACCAACACAGCAACAGCAAAGTATAGTGTTCTACATAGCTCTTCCATGGAAAACAAGCAATTTAGATCCTAAAACCTTTGCTCTTGCTCTGCAGACGAGGAATACACCAACTGGTACAAAATATACTTCACTTGTGGAAAAGGGGCAAAAGAGTGTCTGCAGCAGCTTCTCTGCTTGCTGCAAACACAGACAACCAACAGGACTTGTGTCTTGAAAAAACCAACACAGTAACAGCAAAGCACAGTGTTCTACATATCTCTTCCAAGGAAATCAAGCAATTTAGGTCCTAAAACCTTTGCTCCTGCTCTCCAGACGAGGAATACACCAACTGGTACAAAATATACGTCAGTAGTGGAGAAAGCAGGTACGTGTCTTCAAGAGCTTCTCTGCTCGCTGCAAGTACAGAGAACAAACAGGGTTTGTTTCTTGAGAAAACCGACACAGCAACAGCAAAGCATAGTGTTCTACAGAGCTCTTCCATGGAAAACAAGCAATTTAGGTCCTAAAACCTTTGCTCTTGCTCTGCAGACGAGGAATACACCAACTGGTACAAAATATACTTCACTTGTGGAAAAGGGGCAAGAAAGTGTCTGCAGCAGCTTCTCTGCTTGCTGCAAACACAGACAACCAACAGGACTTGTGTCTTGAGAAAACCAACACAGCAACAGCAAAGCATAGTGTTCTACATAGCTCTTCCATGGAAAACAAGCAATTTAGATCCTAAAACCTTTGCTCTTGCTCTGCAGACGAGGAACACACCAACTGGCACAAAATATACTTCACTAGTGGAAAAGGGGCAAGAAAGTGTCTGCAGCAGCTTCTCTGCTTGCTGAAAACACAGAGAACAAACAGGGCTTGTGTCTTGAGAAAACCAACACAGCAACAGCAAAGCATAGCGTTCTACAGAGCTCTTCCATGGAAAACAAGCAATTTAGATCCTAAAACCTTTGCTCTTGCTCTGCAGACGAGGAATACACCAACTGGTACAAAATATACTTCACTAGTGGAAAAGGAGCAAGAAAGTGTCTGCAGCAGCTTCTCTGCTTGCTGCAAACACAGACAACCAACAGGACTTGTGTCTTGAGAAAACCAACACAGTAACAGCAAAGCACAGTGTTCTACATATCTCTTCCAAGGAAATCAAGCAATTTAGGTCCTAAAACCTTTGCTCCTGCTCTCCAGACGAGGAATACACCAACTGGTACAAAATATACGTCAGTAGTGGAGAAAGCAGGTACGTGTCTTCAAGAGCTTCTCTGCTCGCTGCAAGTACAGAGAACAAACAGGGTTTGTTTCTTGAGAAAACCGACACAGCAACAGCAAAGCATAGTGTTCTACAGAGCTCTTCCATGGAAATCAAGTAATTTAGGTCCTAACATATTTGCTCTTGCTCTGCAGACGAGGAATACACCAACTGGTACAAAATATACTTCACTTGTGGAAAAGGGGCAAGAAAGTGTCTGCAGCAGCTTCTCTGCTTGCTGCAAACACAGACAACCAACAGGACTTGTGTCTTGAGAAAACCAACACAGCAACAGCAAAGCATAGTGTTCTACATAGCTCTTCCATGGAAAACAAGCAATTTAGATCCTAAAACCTTTGCTCTTGCTCTGCAGAGGAGGAACACACCAACTGGCACAAAATATACTTCACTTGTGGAAAAGGGGCAAGAAAGTGTCTGCAGCAGCTTCTCTGCTTGCTGAAAACACAGAGAACAAACAGGGCTTGTGTCTTGAGAAAACCAACACAGCAACAGCAAAGCATAGTGTTCTACATAACTCTTCCATGGAAAACAAGCAATTTAGATCCTAAAACCTTTGCACTTGCTCTGCAGACGAGGAATACACCAACTGGTACAAAATATACTTCACTAGTGGAAAAGGGGCAAGAAAGTGTCTGCAGCAGCTTCTCTGCTTGCTGAAAACACAGAGAACAAACAGGGCTTGTGTCTTGAGAAAACAAACACAGCAACCGAAAACCATAGTGTTCTACAGAGCTCTTCCATGGAAATTAAGCAGTTTAGGTCCTAACACCTTTGCTCTTGCTCTGCAGACGAGGAATACACCAACTGGTACAAAATATACTTCACTTGTGGAAAAAAGGCAAGAAACTGTCTGCAGCAGCTTCTCTGCTTGCTGCAAACACAGACAACCAACAGGACTTGTGTCTTGAAAAAACCAACACAGCAACAGCAAAGCACAGTGTTCTACATATCTCTTCCAAGGAAATCAAGCAATTTAGGTCCTAAAACCTTTGCTCCTGCTCTCCAGACGAGGAATACACCAACTGGTACAAAATATACGTCAGTAGTGGAGAAAGCAGGTACGTGTCTTCAAGAGCTTCTCTGCTCGCTGCAAGTACAGAGAACAAACAGGGTTTGTTTCTTGAGAAAACCGACACAGCAACAGCAAAGCATAGTGTTCTACAGAGCTCTTCCATGGAAATCAAGTAATTTAGGTCCTAACATATTTGCTCTTGCTCTGCAGACGAGGAATACACCAACTGGTACAAAATATACTTCACTTGTGGAAAAGGGGCAAGAAAGTGTCTGCAGCAGCTTCTCTGCTTGCTGCAAACACAGACAACCAACAGGACTTGTGTCTTGAGAAAACCAACACAGCAACAGCAAAGCATAGTGTTCTACATAGCTCTTCCATGGAAAACAAGCAATTTAGATCCTAAAACCTTTGCTCTTGCTCTGCAGAGGAGGAACACACCAACTGGCACAAAATATACTTCACTAGTGGAAAAGACGCAAGAAAGTGTCTGCAGCAGCTTCTCTGCTTGCTGAAAACACAGAGAACAAACAGGGCTTGTGTCTTGAGAAAACCAACACAGCAACAGCAAAGCATAGTGTTCTTAATAGCTCTTCCATGGAAAACAAGCAATTTAGATCCTAAAACCTTTGCTCTTGCTCTGCAGACGAGGAATACACCAACTGGTACAAAATATACTTCACTAGTGGAAAAGGAGCAAGAAAGTGTCTGCAGCAGCTTCTCTGCTTGCTGCAAACACAGACAACCAACAGGACTTGTGTCTTGAGAAAACCAACACAGTAACAGCAAAGCACAGTGTTCTACATATCTCTTCCATGGAAATCAAGCAATTTAGGTCCTAAAACCTTTGCTCCTGCTCTCCAGACGAGGAATACACCAACTGGTACAAAATATACGTCAGTAGTGGAGAAAGCAGGTACATGTCTTCAAGAGCTTCTCTGCTCGCTGCAAGTACAGAGAACAAACAGGGTTTGTTTCTTGAGAAAACCGACACAGCAACAGCAAAGCATAGTGTTCTACAGAGCTCTTCCATGGAAATCAAGTAATTTAGGTCCTAACATATTTGCTCTTGCTCTGCAGACGAGGAATACACCAACTGGTACAAAATATACTTCACTTGTGGAAAAGGGGCAAGAAAGTGTCTGCAGCAGCTTCTCTGCTTGCTGCAAACACAGACAACCAACAGGACTTGTGTCTTGAGAAAACCAACACAGCAACAGCAAAGCATAGTGTTCTACAGAGCTCTTCCATGGAAAACAAGCAATTTAGATCCTAAAACCTTTGCTCTTGCTCTGCAGACGAGGAATACACCAACTGGTACAAAATATACTTCACTTGTGGAAAAGGGGCAAGAAAGTGTCTGCAGCAGCTTCTCTGCTTGCTGCAAACACAGACAACCAACAGGACTTGTGTCTTGAGAAAACCAACACAGCAACAGCAAAGCATAGTGTTCTACATAGCTCTTCCATGGAAAACAAGCAATTTAGATCCTAAAACCTTTGCTCTTGCTCTGCAGAGGAGGAACACACCAACTGGCACAAAATATACTTCACTAGTGGAAAAGGGGCAAGAAAGTGTCTGCAGCAGCTTCTCTGCTTGCTGAAAACAGAGAGAACAAACAGGGCTTGTGTCTTGAGAAAACCAACACAGCAACAGCAAAGCATAGTGTTCTTAATAGCTCTTCCATGGAAAACAAGCAATTTAGATCCTAAAACCTTTGCTCTTGCTCTGCAGACGAGGAATACACCAACTGGTACAAAATATACTTCACTAGTGGAAAAGGAGCAAGAAAGTGTCTGCAGCAGCTTCTCTGCTTGCTGAAAACACAGAGAACAAACAGGGCTTGTGTCTTGAGAAAACAAACACAGCAACCGAAAACCATAGTGTTCTACAGAGCTCTTCTATGGAAATTAAGCAGTTTAGGTCCTAACACCTTTGCTCTTGCTCTGCAGACGAGGAATACACCAACTGGTACAAAATATACTTCACTTGTGGAAAAAAGGCAAGAAAGTGTCTGCAGCAGCTTCTCTGCTTGCTGCAAACACAGACAACCAACAGGACTTGTGTCTTGAAAAAACCAACACAGTAACAGCAAAGCACAGTGTTCTACATATCTCTTCCAAGGAAATCAAGCAATTTAGGTCCTAAAACCTTTGCTCCTGCTCTCCAGACGAGGAATACACCAACTGGTACAAAATATACGTCAGTAGTGGAGAAAGCAGGTACGTGTCTTCAAGAGCTTCTCTGCTCGCTGCAAGTACAGAGAACAAACAGGGTTTGTTTCTTGAGAAAACCGACACAGCAACAGCAAAGCATAGTGTTCTACAGAGCTCTTCCATGGAAAACAAGCAATTTAGATCCTAAAACCTTTGCTCTTGCTCTGCAGACGAGGAATACACCAACTGGTACAAAATATACTTCACTTGTGGAAAAGGGGCAAGAAAGTGTCTGCAGCAGCTTCTCTGCTTGCTGCAAACACAGACAACCAACAGGACTTGTGTCTTGAGAAAACCAACACAGTAACAGCAAAGCACAGTGTTCTACATATCTCTTCCAAGGAAATCAAGCAATTTAGGTCCTAAAACCTTTGCTCCTGCTCTCCAGACGAGGAATACACCAACTGGTACAAAATATACGTCAGTAGTGGAGAAAGCAGGTACGTGTCTTCAAGAGCTTCTCTGCTTGCTGAAAACACAGAGAACAAACAGGGTTTGTTTCTTGAGAAAACCGACACAGCAACAGCAAAGCATAGTGTTCTACAGAGCTCTTCCATGGAAATCAAGTAATTTAGGTCCTAACATATTTGCTCTTGCTCTGCAGACGAGGAATACACCAACTGGTACAAAATATACTTCACTTGTGGAAAAGGGGCAAGAAAGTGTCTGCAGCAGCTTCTCTGCTTGCTGCAAACACAGACAACCAACAGGACTTGTGTCTTGAGAAAACCAACACAGCAACAGCAAAGCATAGTGTTCTACATAGCTCTTCCATGGAAAACAAGCAATTTAGATCCTAAAACCTTTGCTCTCGCTCTGCAGACGAGGAATACACCAACTGGTACAAAATATACTTCACTTGTGGAAAAGGGGCAAGAGAGTGTCTGCAGCAGCTTCTCTGCTTGCTGCAAACACAGACAACCAACAGGACTTGTGTCTTGAGAAAACCAACACAGCAACAGCAAAGCATAGTGTTCTACAGAGCTCTTCCATGGAAAACAAGCAATTTAGATCCTAAAACCTTTGCACTTGCTCTGCAGAGGAGGAACACACCAACTGGCACAAAATATACTTCACTTGTGGAAAAGGGGCAAGAAAGTGTCTGCAGCAGCTTCTCTGCTCGCTGCAAGTACAGAGAACAAACAGGGTTTGTTTCTTGAGAAAACCGACACAGCAACAGCAAAGCATAGTGTTCTACAGAGCTCTTCCATGGAAAACAAGCAATTTAGATCCTAAAACCTTTGCTCTTGCTCTGCAGACGAGGAATACACCAACTGGTACAAAATATACTTCACTTGTGGAAAAGGGGCAAGAAAGTGTCTGCAGCAGCTTCTCTGCTTGCTGCAAACACAGACAACCAACAGGACTTGTGTCTTGAGAAAACCAACACAGCAACAGCAAAGCATAGTGTTCTACATAGCTCTTCCATGGAAAACAAGCAATTTAGATCCTAAAACCTTTGCTCTTGCTCTGCAGAGGAGGAACACACCAACTGGCACAAAATATACTTCACTAGTGGAAAAGGGGCAAGAAAGTGTCTGCAGCAGCTTCTCTGCTTGCTGAAAACACAGAGAACAAACAGGGCTTGTGTCTTGAGAAAACCAACACAGCAACAGCAAAGCATAGTGTTCTTAATAGCTCTTCCATGGAAAACAAGCAATTTAGATCCTAAAACCTTTGCTCTTGCTCTGCAGACGAGGAATACACCAACTGGTACAAAATATACTTCACTAGTGGAAAAGGAGCAAGAAAGTGTCTGCAGCAGCTTCTCTGCTTGCTGCAAACACAGACAACCAACAGGACTTGTGTCTTGAGAAAACCAACACAGCAACAGCAAAGCACAGTGTTCTACATATCTCTTCCAAGGAAATCAAGCAATTTAGGTCCTAAAACCTTTGCTCCTGCTCTCCAGACGAGGAATACACCAACTGGTACAAAATATACGTCAGTAGTGGAGAAAGCAGGTACGTGTCTTCAAGAGCTTCTCTGCTCGCTGCAAGTACAGAGAACAAACAGGGTTTGTTTCTTGAGAAAACCGACACAGCAACAGCAAAGCATAGTGTTCTACAGAGCTCTTCCATGGAAATCAAGTAATTTAGGTCCTAACATATTTGCTCTTGCTCTGCAGACGAGGAATACACCAACTGGTACAAAATATACTTCACTTGTGGAAAAGGGGCAAGAAAGTGTCTGCAGCAGCTTCTCTGCTTGCTGCAAACACAGACAACCAACAGGACTTGTGTCTTGAGAAAACCAACACAGCAACAGCAAAGCATAGTGTTCTACATAGCTCTTCCATGGAAAACAAGCAATTTAGATCCTAAAACCTTTGCTCTTGCTCTGCAGACGAGGAATACACCAACTGGTACAAAATATACTTCACTTGTGGAAAAGGGGCAAGAGAGTGTCTGCAGCAGCTTCTCTGCTTGCTGCAAACACAGACAACCAACAGGACTTGTGTCTTGAGAAAACCAACACAGCAACAGCAAAGCATAGTGTTCTACAGAGCTCTTCCATGGAAAACAAGCAATTTAGATCCTAAAACCTTTGCTCTTGCTCTGCAGAGGAGGAACACACCAACTGGCACAAAATATACTTCACTTGTGGAAAAGGGGCAAGAAAGTGTCTGCAGCAGCTTCTCTGCTTGCTGAAAACACAGAGAACAAACAGGGCTTGTGTCTTGAGAAAATAAACACAGCAACCGAAAACCATAGTGTTCTACAGAGCTCTTCCATGGAAATTAAGCAGTTTAGGTCCTAACACCTTTGCTCTTTCTCTGCAGACGAGGAATACACCAACTGGTACAAAATATACTTCACTTGTGGAAAAAAGGCAAGAAAGTGTCTGCAGCAGCTTCTCTGCTTCCTGCAAACACAGACAACTAACAGGACTTGTGTCTTGAAAAAACCAACACAGTAACAGCAAAGCACAGTGTTCTACATATCTCTTCCAAGGAAATCAAGCAATTTAGGTCCTAAAACCTTTGCTCCTGCTCTCCAGACGAGGAATACACCAACTGGTACAAAATATACGTCAGTAGTGGAGAAAGCAGGTACGTGTCTTCAAGAGCTTCTCTGCTCGCTGCAAGTACAGAGAACAAACAGAGTTTGTTTCTTGAGAAAACCGACACAGCAACAGCAAACCATAGTGTTCTACAGAGCTCTTCCATGGAAATCAAGCAATTTAGGTCCTAAAACCTTTGCTCTTGCTCTGCAGACGAGGAATACACCAACTGGTACAAAATATACTTCACTTGTGGAAAAGGGGCAAGAAAGTGTCTGCAGCAGCTTCTCTGCTTGCTGCAAACACAGACAACCAACAGGACTTGTGTCTTGAGAAAACCAACACAGCAACAGCAAAGCATAGTGTTCTACATAGCTCTTCCATGGAAAACAAGCAATTTAGATCCTAAAACCTTTGCTCTTGCTCTGCAGAGGAGGAACACACCAACTGGCACAAAATATACTTCACTAGTGGAAAAGACGCAAGAAAGTGTCTGCAGCAGCTTCTCTGCTTGCTGAAAACACAGGGAACAAACAGGGCTTGTGTCTTTAGAAAACCAACACAGCAACAGCAAAGCATAGTGTTCTACAGAGCTCTTCCATGGAAAACAAGCAATTTAGATCCTAAAACCTTTGCACTTGCTCTGCAGACGAGGAATACACCAACTGGTACAAAATATACTTCACTAGTGGAAAAGGGGCAAGAAAGTGTCTGCAGCAGCTTCTCTGCTTGCTGAAAACACAGAGAACAAACAGGGCTTGTGTCTTGAGAAAACCAACACAGCAACAGCAAAGCATAGTGTTCTTAATAGCTCTTCCATGGAAAACAAGCAATTTAGATCCTAAAACCTTTGCTCTTGCTCTGCAGACGAGGAATACACCAACTGGTACAAAATATACTTCACTAGTGGAAAAGGAGCAAGAAAGTGTCTGCAGCAGCTTCTCTGCTTGCTGCAAACACAGACAACCAACAGGACTTGTGTCTTGAGAAAACCAACACAGTAACAGCAAAGCACAGTGTTCTACATATCTCTTCCAAGGAAATCAAGCAATTTAGGTCCTAAAACCTTTGCTCCTGCTCTCCAGACGAGGAATACACCAACTGGTACAAAATATACGTCAGTAGTGGAGAAAGCAGGTACGTGTCTTGAAGAGCTTCTCTGCTCGCTGCAAGTACAGAGAACAAACAGGGTTTGTTTCTTGAGAAAACCGACACAGCAACAGCAAAGCATAGTGTTCTACAGAGCTCTTCCATGGAAATCAAGCAATTTAGGTCCTAACATATTTGCTCTTGCTCTGCAGACGAGGAATACACCAACTGGTACAAAATATACTTCACTTGTGGAAAAGGGGCAAGAAAGTGTCTGCAGCAGCTTCTCTGCTTGCTGCAAACACAGACAACCAACAGGACTTGTGTCTTGAGAAAACCAACACAGCAACAGCAAAGCATAGTGTTCTACAGAGCTCTTCCATGGAAAACAAGCAATTTAGATCCTAAAACCTTTGCTCTTGCTCTGCAGACGAGGAATACACCAACTGGTACAAAATATACTTCACTAGTGGAAAAGGGGCAAGAAAGTGTCTGCAGCAGCTTCTCTGCTTGCTGCAAACACAGACAACCAACAGGACTTGTGTCTTGAGAAAACCAACACAGCAACAGCAAAGCATAGTGTTCTACATAGCTCTTCCATGGAAAACAAGCAATTTAGATCCTAAAACCTTTGCTCTTGCTCTGCAGAGGAGGAACACACCAACTGGTACAAAATATACTTCACTTGTGGAAAAGGGGCAAGAAAGTGTCTGCAGCAGCTTCTCTGCTTGCTGAAAACACAGAGAACAAACAGGGCTTGTGTCTTGAGAAAACCAACACAGCAACCGAAAACCATAGTGTTCTACAGAGCTCTTCCATGGAAATTAAGCAGTTTAGGTCCTAAAACCTTTGCTCTTGCTCTGCAGACGAGGAATACACCAACTGGTACAAAATATACTTCACTTGTGGAAAAAAGGCAAGAAACTGTCTGCAGCAGCTTCTCTGCTTCCTGCAAACACAGACAACCAACAGGACTTGTGTCTTGAAAAAACCAACACAGTAACAGCAAAGCACAGTGTTCTACATATCTCTTCCAAGGAAATCAAGCAATTTAGGTCCTAAAACCTTTGCTCCTGCTCTCCAGACGAGGAATACACCAACTGGTACAAAATATACGTCAGTAGTGGAGAAAGCAGGTACGTGTCTTCAAGAGCTTCTCTGCTCGCTGCAAGTACAGAGAACAAACAGGGTTTGTTTCTTGAGAAAACCGACACAGCAACAGCAAAGCATAGTGTTCTACAGAGCTCTTCCATGGAAATCAAGCAATTTAGGTCCTAACATATTTGCTCTTGCTCTGCAGACGAGGAATACACCAACTGGTACAAAATATACTTCACTTGTGGAAAAGGGGCAAGAAAGTGTCTGCAGCAGCTTCTCTGCTTGCTGCAAACACAGACAACCAACAGGACTTGTGTCTTGAGAAAACCAACACAGCAACAGCAAAGCATAGTGTTCTACAGAGCTCTTCCATGGAAAACAAGCAATTTAGATCCTAAAACCTTTGCTCTTGCTCTGCAGACGAGGAATACACCAACTGGTACAAAATATACTTCACTTGTGGAAAAGGGGCAAGAGAGTGTCTGCAGCAGCTTCTCTGCTTGCTGCAAACACAGACAACCAACAGGACTTGTGTCTTGAGAAAACCAACACAGCAACAGCAAAGCATAGTGTTCTACAGAGCTCTTCCATGGAAAACAAGCAATTTAGATCCTAAAACCTTTGCTCTTGCTCTGCAGAGGAGGAACACACCAACTGGTACAAAATATACTTCACTTGTGGAAAAGGGGCAAGAAAGTGTCTGCAGCAGCTTCTCTGCTTGCTGAAAACACAGAGAACAAACAGGGCTTGTGTCTTGAGAAAATAAACACAGCAACCGAAAACCATAGTGTTCTACAGAGCTCTTCCATGGAAATTAAGCAGTTTAGGTCCTAACACCTTTGCTCTTTCTCTGCAGACGAGGAATACACCAACTGGTACAAAATATACTTCACTTGTGGAAAAAAGGCAAGAAAGTGTCTGCAGCAGCTTCTCTGCTTCCTGCAAACACAGACAACTAACAGGACTTGTGTCTTGAAAAAACCAACACAGTAACAGCAAAGCACAGTGTTCTACATATCTCTTCCAAGGAAATCAAGCAATTTAGGTCCTAAAACCTTTGCTCCTGCTCTCCAGACGAGGAATACACCAACTGGTACAAAATATACGTCAGTAGTGGAGAAAGCAGGTACGTGTCTTCAAGAGCTTCTCTGCTCGCTGCAAGTACAGAGAACAAACAGAGTTTGTTTCTTGAGAAAACCGACACAGCAACAGCAAACCATAGTGTTCTACAGAGCTCTTCCATGGAAAACAAGCAATTTAGGTCCTAAAACCTTTGCTCTTGCTCTGCAGACGAGGAATACACCAACTGGTACAAAATATACTTCACTTGTGGAAAAGGGGCAAGAAAGTGTCTGCAGCAGCTTCTCTGCTTGCTGCAAACACAGACAACCAACAGGACTTGTGTCTTGAGAAAACCAACACAGCAACAGCAAAGCATAGTGTTCTACATAGCTCTTCCATGGAAAACAAGCAATTTAGATCCTAAAACCTTTGCTCTTGCTCTGCAGAGGAGGAACACACCAACTGGCACAAAATATACTTCACTAGTGGAAAAGGGGCAAGAAAGTGTCTGCAGCAGCTTCTCTGCTTGCTGAAAACACAGGGAACAAACAGGGCTTGTGTCTTTAGAAAACCAACACAGCAACAGCAAAGCATAGTGTTCTACAGAGCTCTTCCATGGAAAACAAGCAATTTAGATCCTAAAACCTTTGCACTTGCTCTGCAGACGAGGAATACACCAACTGGTACAAAATATACTTCACTAGTGGAAAAGGGGCAAGAAAGTGTCTGCAGCAGCTTCTCTGCTTGCTGAAAACACAGAGAACAAACAGGGCTTGTGTCTTGAGAAAACCAACACAGCAACAGCAAAGCATAGTGTTCTTAATAGCTCTTCCATGGAAAACAAGCAATTTAGATCCTAAAACCTTTGCTCTTGCTCTGCAGACGAGGAATACACCAACTGGTACAAAATATACTTCACTAGTGGAAAAGGAGCAAGAAAGTGTCTGCAGCAGCTTCTCTGCTTGCTGCAAACACAGACAACCAACAGGACTTGTGTCTTGAGAAAACCAACACAGTAACAGCAAAGCACAGTGTTCTACATATCTCTTCCAAGGAAATCAAGCAATTTAGGTCCTAAAACCTTTGCTCCTGCTCTCCAGACGAGGAATACACCAACTGGTACAAAATATACGTCAGTAGTGGAGAAAGCAGGTACGTGTCTTGAAGAGCTTCTCTGCTCGCTGCAAGTACAGAGAACAAACAGGGTTTGTTTCTTGAGAAAACCGACACAGCAACAGCAAAGCATAGTGTTCTACAGAGCTCTTCCATGGAAATCAAGCAATTTAGGTCCTAACATATTTGCTCTTGCTCTGCAGACGAGGAATACACCAACTGGTACAAAATATACTTCACTTGTGGAAAAGGGGCAAGAAAGTGTCTGCAGCAGCTTCTCTGCTTGCTGCAAACACAGACAACCAACAGGACTTGTGTCTTGAGAAAACCAACACAGCAACAGCAAAGCATAGTGTTCTACAGAGCTCTTCCATGGAAAACAAGCAATTTAGATCCTAAAACCTTTGCTCTTGCTCTGCAGACGAGGAATACACCAACTGGTACAAAATATACTTCACTAGTGGAAAAGGGGCAAGAAAGTGTCTGCAGCAGCTTCTCTGCTTGCTGCAAACACAGACAACCAACAGGACTTGTGTCTTGAGAAAACCAACACAGCAACAGCAAAGCATAGTGTTCTACAGAGCTCTTCCATGGAAAACAAGCAATTTAGATCCTAAAACCTTTGCTCTTGCTCTGCAGAGGAGGAACACACCAACTGGTACAAAATATACTTCACTTGTGGAAAAGGGGCAAGAAAGTGTCTGCAGCAGCTTCTCTGCTTGCTGAAAACACAGAGAACAAACAGGGCTTGTGTCTTGAGAAAACCAACACAGCAACCGAAAACCATAGTGTTCTACAGAGCTCTTCCATGGAAATTAAGCAGTTTAGGTCCTAAAACCTTTGCTCTTGCTCTGCAGACGAGGAATACACCAACTGGTACAAAATATACTTCACTTGTGGAAAAAAGGCAAGAAACTGTCTGCAGCAGCTTCTCTGCTTCCTGCAAACACAGACAACCAACAGGACTTGTGTCTTGAAAAAACCAACACAGTAACAGCAAAGCACAGTGTTCTACATATCTCTTCCAAGGAAATCAAGCAATTTAGGTCCTAAAACCTTTGCTCCTGCTCTCCAGACGAGGAATACACCAACTGGTACAAAATATACGTCAGTAGTGGAGAAAGCAGGTACGTGTCTTCAAGAGCTTCTCTGCTCGCTGCAAGTACAGAGAACAAACAGGGTTTGTTTCTTGAGAAAACCGACACAGCAACAGCAAAGCATAGTGTTCTACAGAGCTCTTCCATGGAAATCAAGCAATTTAGGTCCTAACATATTTGCTCTTGCTCTGCAGACGAGGAATACACCAACTGGTACAAAATATACTTCACTTGTGGAAAAGGGGCAAGAAAGTGTCTGCAGCAGCTTCTCTGCTTGCTGCAAACACAGACAACCAACAGGACTTGTGTCTTGAGAAAACCAACACAGCAACAGCAAAGCATAGTGTTCTACATAGCTCTTCCATGGAAAACAAGCAATTTAGATCCTAAAACCTTTGCTCTTGCTCTGCAGACGAGGAATACACCAACTGGTACAAAATATACTTCACTAGTGGAAAAGGGGCAAGAAAGTGTCTGCAGCAGCTTCTCTGCTTGCTGAAAACACAGAGAACAAACAGGGCTTGTGTCTTGAGAAAACCAACACAGCAACAGCAAAGCATAGTGTTCTTAATAGCTCTTCCATGGAAAACAAGCAATTTAGATCCTAAAACCTTTGCTCTTGCTCTGCAGACGAGGAATACACCAACTGGTACAAAATATACTTCACTAGTGGAAAAGGAGCAAGAAAGTGTCTGCAGCAGCTTCTCTGCTTGCTGCAAACACAGACAACCAACAGGACTTGTGTCTTGAGAAAACCAACACAGTAACAGCAAAGCACAGTGTTCTACATATCTCTTCCAAGGAAATCAAGCAATTTAGGTCCTAAAACCTTTGCTCCTGCTCTCCAGACGAGGAATACACCAACTGGTACAAAATATACGTCAGTAGTGGAGAAAGCAGGTACGTGTCTTCAAGAGCTTCTCTGCTCGCTGCAAGTACAGAGAACAAACAGGGTTTGTTTCTTGAGAAAACCGACACAGCAACAGCAAAGCATAGTGTTCTACAGAGCTCTTCCATGGAAATCAAGCAATTTAGGTCCTAACATATTTGCTCTTGCTCTGCAGACGAGGAATACACCAACTGGTACAAAATATACTTCACTTGTGGAAAAGGGGCAAGAAAGTGTCTGCAGCAGCTTCTCTGCTTGCTGCAAACACAGACAACCAACAGGACTTGTGTCTTGAGAAAACCAACACAGCAACAGCAAAGCATAGTGTTCTACAGAGCTCTTCCATGGAAAACAAGCAATTTAGATCCTAAAACCTTTGCTCTTGCTCTGCAGACGAGGAATACACCAACTGGTACAAAATATACTTCACTAGTGGAAAAGGGGCAAGAAAGTGTCTGCAGCAGCTTCTCTGCTTGCTGAAAACACAGACAACCAACAGGACTTGTGTCTTGAGAAAACCAACACAGCAACAGCAAAGCATAGTGTTCTACATAGCTCTTCCATGGAAAACAAGCAATTTAGATCCTAAAACCTTTGCTCTTGCTCTGCAGAGGAGGAACACACCAACTGGTACAAAATATACTTCACTTGTGGAAAAGGGGCAAGAAAGTGTCTGCAGCAGCTTCTCTGCTTGCTGAAAACACAGAGAACAAACAGGGCTTGTGTCTTGAGAAAACCAACACAGCAACCGAAAACCATAGTGTTCTACAGAGCTCTTCCATGGAAATTAAGCAGTTTAGGTCCTAACACCTTTGCTCTTGCTCTGCAGACGAGGAATACACCAACTGGTACAAAATATACTTCACTTGTGGAAAAAAGGCAAGAAACTGTCTGCAGCAGCTTCTCTGCTTCCTGCAAACACAGACAACCAACAGGACTTGTGTCTTGAAAAAACCAACACAGTAACAGCAAAGCACAGTGTTCTACATATCTCTTCCAAGGAAATCAAGCAATTTAGGTCCTAAAACCTTTGCTCCTGCTCTCCAGACGAGGAATACACCAACTGGTACAAAATATACGTCAGTAGTGGAGAAAGCAGGTACGTGTCTTCAAGAGCTTCTCTGCTCGCTGCAAGTACAGAGAACAAACAGGGTTTGTTTCTTGAGAAAACCGACACAGCAACAGCAAAGCATAGTGTTCTACAGAGCTCTTCCATGGAAATCAAGCAATTTAGGTCCTAACATATTTGCTCTTGCTCTGCAGACGAGGAATACACCAACTGGTACAAAATATACTTCACTTGTGGAAAAGGGGCAAGAAAGTGTCTGCAGCAGCTTCTCTGCTTGCTGCAAACACAGACAACCAACAGGACTTGTGTCTTGAGAAAACCAACACAGCAACAGCAAAGCATAGTGTTCTACATAGCTCTTCCATGGAAAACAAGCAATTTAGATCCTAAAACCTTTGCTCTTGCTCTGCAGACGAGGAATACACCAACTGGTACAAAATATACTTCACTTGTGGAAAAGGGGCAAGAAAGTGTCTGCAGCAGCTTCTCTGCTTGCTGAAAACACAGAGAACAAACAGGGCTTGTGTCTTTAGAAAACAAACACAGCAACCGAAAACCATAGTGTTCTACAGAGCTCTTCCATGGAAATTAAGCAGTTTAGGTCCTAACACCTTTGCTCTTGCTCTGCAGACGAGGAATACACCAACTGGTACAAAATATACTTCACTTGTGGAAAAAAGGCAAGAAACTGTCTGCAGCAGCTTCTCTGCTTGCTGCAAACACAGACAACCAACAGGACTTGTGTCTTGAAAAAACCAACACAGTAACAGCAAAGCACAGTGTTCTACATATCTCTTCCAAGGAAATCAAGCAATTTAGGTCCTAAAACCTTTGCTCCTGCTCTCCAGACGAGGAATACACCAACTGGTACAAAATATACGTCAGTAGTGGAGAAAGCAGGTACGTGTCTTCAAGAGCTTCTCTGCTCGCTGCAAGTACAGAGAACAAACAGGGTTTGTTTCTTGAGAAAACCGACACAGCAACAGCAAAGCATAGTGTTCTACAGAGCTCTTCCATGGAAATCAAGTAATTTAGGTCCTAACATATTTGCTCTTGCTCTGCAGACGAGGAATACACCAACTGGTACAAAATATACTTCACTAGTGGAAAAGGAGCAAGAAAGTGTCTGCAGCAGCTTCTCTGCTTGCTGCAAACACAGACAACCAACAGGACTTGTGTCTTGAGAAAACCAACACAGTAACAGCAAAGCACAGTGTTCTACATATCTCTTCCAAGGAAATCAAGCAATTTAGGTCCTAAAACCTTTGCTCCTGCTCTCCAGACGAGGAATACACCAACTGGTACAAAATATACGTCAGTAGTGGAGAAAGCAGGTACGTGTCTTCAAGAGCGTCTCTGCTCGCTGCAAGTACAGAGAACAAACAGGGTTTGTTTCTTGAGAAAACCGACACAGCAACAGCAAAGCATAGTGTTCTACAGAGCTCTTCCATGGAAAACAAGCAATTTAGATCCTAAAACCTTTGCTCTTGCTCTGCAGACGAGGAATACACCAACTGGTACAAAATATACTTCACTTGTGGAAAAGGGGCAAGAAAGTGTCTGCAGCAGCTTCTCTGCTTGCTGCAAACACAGACAACCAACAGGACTTGTGTCTTGAGAAAACCAACACAGCAACAGCAAAGCATAGTGTTCTACATAGCTCTTCCATGGAAAACAAGCAATTTAGATCCTAAAAACTTTGCTCTTGCTCTGCAGACGAGGAATACACCAACTGGTACAAAATATACTTCACTTGTGGAAAAGGGGCAAGAAGGTGTCTGCAGCAGCTTCTCTGCTTGCTGCAAACACAGACAACCAACAGGACTTGTGTCTTGAGAAAACCAACACAGCAACAGCAAAGCATAGTGTTCTACAGAGCTCTTCCATGGAAAACAAGCAATTTAGATCCTAAAACCTTTGCTCTTGCTCTGCAGAGGAGGAACACACCAACTGGCACAAAATATACTTCACTAGTGGAAAAGGGGCAAGAAAGTGTCTGCAGCAGCTTCTCTGCTTGCTGAAAACTCAGAGAACAAACAGGGCTTGTGTGTTGAGAAAATAAACACAGCAACCGAAAACCATAGTGTTCTACAGAGCTCTTCCATGGAAATTAAGCAGTTTAGGTCCTAACACCTTTGCTCTTGCTCTGCAGACGAGGAATACACCAACTGGTACAAAATATACTTCACTTGTGGAAAAAAGGCAAGAAACTGTCTGCAGCAGCTTCTCTGCTTGCTGCAAACACAGACAACCAACAGGACTTGTGTCTTGAAAAAACCAACACAGTAACAGCAAAGCACAGTGTTCTACATATCTCTTCCAAGGAAATCAAGCAATTTAGGTCCTAAAACCTTTGCTCCTGCTCTCCAGACGAGGAATACACCAACTGGTACAAAATATACGTCAGTAGTGGAGAAAGCAGGTACGTGTCTTCAAGAGCTTCTCTGCTCGCTGCAAGTACAGAGAACAAACAGGGTTTGTTTCTTGAGAAAACCGACACAGCAACAGCAAAGCATAGTGTTCTACAGAGCTCTTCCATGGAAAACAAGCAATTTAGATCCTAAAACCTTTGCTCTTGCTCTGCAGACGAGGAATACACCAACTGGTACAAAATATACTTCACTTGTGGAAAAGGGGCAAGAAAGTGTCTGCAGCAGCTTCTCTGCTTGCTGCAAACACAGACAACCAACAGGACTTGTGTCTTGAGAAAACCAACACAGCAACAGCAAAGCATAGTGTTCTACAGAGCTCTTCCATGGAAAACAAGCAATTTAGATCCTAAAAACTTTGCTCTTGCTCTGCAGACGAGGAATACACCAACTGGTACAAAATATACTTCACTTGTGGAAAAGGGGCAAGAAGGTGTCTGCAGCAGCTTCTCTGCTTGCTGCAAACACAGACAACCAACAGGACTTGTGTCTTGAGAAAACCAACACAGCAACAGCAAAGCATAGTGTTCTACAGAGCTCTTCCATGGAAAACAAGCAATTTAGATCCTAAAACCTTTGCTCTTGCTCTGCAGAGGAGGAACACACCAACTGGCACAAAATATACTTCACTAGTGGAAAAGGGGCAAGAAAGTGTCTGCAGCAGCTTCTCTGCTTGCTGAAAACTCAGAGAACAAACAGGGCTTGTGTCTTGAGAAAATAAACACAGCAACCGAAAACCATAGTGTTCTACAGAGCTCTTCCATGGAAATTAAGCAGTTTAGGTCCTAACACCTTTGCTCTTGCTCTGCAGACGAGGAATACACCAACTGGTACAAAATATACTTCACTTGTGGAAAAAAGGCAAGAAAGTGTCTGCAGCAGCTTCTCTGCTTGCTGCAAACACAGACAACCAACAGGACTTGTGTCTTGAGAAAACCAACACAGCAACAGCAAAGCATAGTGTTCTACATATCTCTTCCAAGGAAATCAAGCAATTTAGGTCCTAAAACCTTTGCTCCTGCTCTCCAGACGAGGAATACACCAACTGGTACAAAATATACGTCAGTAGTGGAGAAAGCAGGTACGTGTCTTCAAGAGCTTCTCTGCTCGCTGCAAGTACAGAGAACAAACAGGGTTTGTTTCTTGAGAAAACCGACACAGCAACAGCAAAGCATAGTGTTCTACAGAGCTCTTCCATGGAAAACAAGCAATTTAGGTCCTAAAACCTTTGCTCTTGCTCTGCAGACGAGGAATACACCAACTGGTACAAAATATACTTCACTTGTGGAAAAGGGGCAAGAAAGTGTCTGCAGCAGCTTCTCTGCTTGCTGCAAACACAGACAACCAACAGGACTTGTGTCTTGAGAAAACCAACACAGCAACAGCAAAGCATAGTGTTCTACATAGCTCTTCCATGGAAAACAAGCAATTTAGATCCTAAAACCTTTGCTCTTGCTCTGCAGAGGAGGAACACACCAACTGGCACAAAATATACTTCACTAGTGGAAAAGGGGCAAGAAAGTGTCTGCAGCAGCTTCTCTGCTTGCTGAAAACACAGAGAACAAACAGGGCTTGTGTCTTGAGAAAACAAACACAGCAACCGAAAACCATAGTGTTCTACAGAGCTCTTCCATGGAAAACAAGCAATTTAGATCCTAAAACCTTTGCTCTTTCTCTGCAGACGAGGAATACACCAACTGGTACAAAATATACTTCACTAGTGGAAAAGGAGCAAGAAAGTGTCTGCAGCAGCTTCTCTGCTTGCTGCAAACACAGACAACCAACAGGACTTGTGTCTTGAGAAAACCAACACAGTAACAGCAAAGCACAGTGTTCTACATATCTCTTCCAAGGAAATCAAGCAATTTAGGTCCTAAAACCTTTGCTCCTGCTCTCCAGACGAGGAATACACCAACTGGTACAAAATATACGTCAGTAGTGGAGAAAGCAGGTACGTGTCTTCAAGAGCTTCTCTGCTCGCTGCAAGTACAGAGAACAAACAGGGTTTGTTTCTTGAGAAAACCGACACAGCAACAGCAAAGCATAGTGTTCTACAGAGCTCTTCCATGGAAATCAAGTAATTTAGGTCCTAACATATTTGCTCTTGCTCTGCAGACGAGGAATACACCAACTGGTACAAAATATACTTCACTTGTGGAAAAGGGGCAAGAAAGTGTCTGCAGCAGCTTCTCTGCTTGCTGCAAACACAGACAACCAACAGGACTTGTGTCTTGAGAAAACCAACACAGCAACAGCAAAGCATAGTGTTCTACATAGCTCTTCCATGGAAAACAAGCAATTTAGATCCTAAAACCTTTGCTCTTGCTCTGCAGACGAGGAATACACCAACTGGTACAAAATATACTTCACTTGTGGAAAAGGGGCAAGAGAGTGTCTGCAGCAGCTTCTCTGCTTGCTGCAAACACAGACAACCAACAGGACTTGTGTCTTGAGAAAACCAACACAGCAACAGCAAAGCATAGTGTTCTACATAGCTCTTCCATGGAAAACAAGCAATTTAGATCCTAAAACCTTTGCTCTTGCTCTGCAGAGGAGGAACACACCAACTGGCACAAAATATACTTCACTAGTGGAAAAGGGGCAAGAAAGTGTCTGCAGCAGCTTCTCTGCTTGCTGAAAACACAGGGAACAAACAGGGCTTGTGTCTTTAGAAAACCAACACAGCAACAGCAAAGCATAGTGTTCTACAGAGCTCTTCCATGGAAAACAAGCAATTTAGATCCTAAAACCTTTGCACTTGCTCTGCAGACGAGGAATACACCAACTGGTACAAAATATACTTCACTAGTGGAAAAGGGGCAAGAAAGTGTCTGCAGCAGCTTCTCTGCTTGCTGAAAACACAGAGAACAAACAGGGCTTGTGTCTTGAGAAAACAAACACAGCAACAGCAAAGCATAGTGTTCTACATAGCTCTTCCATGGAAAACAAGCAATTTAGATCCTAAAACCTTTGCTCTTGCTCTGCAGACGAGGAATACACCAACTGGTACAAAATATACTTCACTAGTGGAAAAGGAGCAAGAAAGTGTCTGCAGCAGCTTCTCTGCTTGCTGCAAACACAGACAACCAACAGGACTTGTGTCTTGAGAAAACCAACACAGTAACAGCAAAGCACAGTGTTCTACATATCTCTTCCAAGGAAATCAAGCAATTTAGGTCCTAAAACCTTTGCTCCTGCTCTCCAGACGAGGAATACACCAACTGGTACAAAATATACGTCAGTAGTGGAGAAAGCAGGTACGTGTCTTCAAGAGCTTCTCTGCTCGCTGCAAGTACAGAGAACAAACAGGGTTTGTTTCTTGAGAAAACCGACACAGCAACAGCAAAGCATAGTGTTCTACAGAGCTCTTCCATGGAAATCAAGTAATTTAGGTCCTAACATATTTTCTCTTGCTCTGCAGACGAGGAATACACCAACTGGTACAAAATATACTTCACTTGTGGAAAAGGGGCAAGAAAGTGTCTGCAGCAGCTTCTCTGCTTGCTGCAAACACAGACAACCAACAGGACTTGTGTCTTGAGAAAACCAACACAGCAACAGCAAAGCATAGTGTTCTACATAGCTCTTCCATGGAAAACAAGCAATTTAGATCCTAAAACCTTTGCTCTTGCTCTGCAGACGAGGAATACACCAACTGGTACAAAATATACTTCACTAGTGGAAAAGGGGCAAGAAAGTGTCTGCAGCAGCTTCTCTGCTTGCTGCAAACACAGACAACCAACAGGACATGTGTCTTGAGAAAACCAACACAGCAACAGCAAAGCATAGTGTTCTACATAGCTCTTCCATGGAAAACAAGCAATTTAGATCCTAAAACCTTTGCTCTTGCTCTGCAGAGGAGGAACACACCAACTGGCACAAAATATACTTCACTTGTGGAAAAGGGGCAAGAAAGTGTCTGCAGCAGCTTCTCTGCTTGCTGAAAACACAGGGAACAAACAGGGCTTGTGTCTTTAGAAAACCAACACAGCAACAGCAAAGCATAGTGTTCTACATAGCTCTTCCATGGAAAACAAGCAATTTAGATCCTAAAACATTTGCACTTGCTCTGCAGACGAGGAATACACCAACTGGTACAAAATATACTTCACTAGTGGAAAAGGGGCAAGAAAGTGTCTGCAGCAGCTTCTCTGCTTGCTGAAAACACAGAGAACAAACAGGGCTTGTGTCTTTAGAAAACAAACACAGCAACCGAAAACCATAGTGTTCTACAGAGCTCTTCCATGGAAATTAAGCAGTTTAGGTCCTAACACCTTTGCTCTTGCTCTGCAGACGAGGAATACACCAACTGGTACAAAATATACTTCACTTGTGGAAAAAAGGCAAGAAACTGTCTGCAGCAGCTTCTCTGCTTGCTGCAAACACAGACAACCAACAGGACTTGTGTCTTGAGAAAACCAACACAGTAACAGCAAAGCACAGTGTTCTACATATCTCTTCCAAGGAAATCAAGCAATTTAGGTCCTAAAACCTTTGCTCCTGCTCTCCAGATGAGGAATACACCAACTGGTACAAAATATACGTCAGTAGTGGAGAAAGCAGGTACGTGTCTTGAAGAGCTTCTCTGCTCGCTGCAAGTACAGAGAACAAACAGGGTTTGTTTCTTGAGAAAACCGACACAGCAACAGCAAAGCATAGTGTTCTACAGAGCTCTTCCATGGAAAACAAGCAATTTAGATCCTAAAACCTTTGCTCTTGCTCTGCAGACGAGGAATACACCAACTGGTACAAAATATACTTCACTTGTGGAAAAGGGGCAAGAAAGTGTCTGCAGCAGCTTCTCTGCTTGCTGCAAACACAGACAACCAACAGGACTTGTGTCTTGAGAAAACCAACACAGCAACAGCAAA
Source organism: Prinia subflava (assembly GCF_021018805.1). NCBI lineage: Eukaryota > Metazoa > Chordata > Aves > Passeriformes > Cisticolidae > Prinia > Prinia subflava. The sequence goes on along the minus strand of NW_026960719.1, from coordinate 1,485 downwards.
GCATAGTGTTCTACATAGCTCTTCCATGGAAAACAAGCAATTTAGATCCTAAAACCTTTGCTCTTGCTCTGCAGAGGAGGAACACACCAACTGGCACAAAATATACTTCACTAGTGGAAAAGACGCAAGAAAGTGTCTGCAGCAGTTTCTCTGCTTGCTGAAAACACAGAGAACAAACAGGGCTTGTGTCTTGAGAAAACCAACACAGCAACAGCAAAGCATAGTGTTCTTAATAGCTCTTCCATGGAAAACAAGCAATTTAGATCCTAAAACCTTTGCTCTTGCTCTGCAGACGAGGAATACACCAACTGGTACAAAATATACTTCACTAGTGGAAAAGGAGCAAGAAAGTGTCTGCAGCAGCTTCTCTGCTTGCTGCAAACACAGACAACCAACAGGACTTGTGTCTTGAGAAAACCAACACAGTAACAGCAAAGCACAGTGTTCTACATATCTCTTCCAAGGAAATCAAGCAATTTAGGTCCTAAAACCTTTGCTCCTGCTCTCCAGACGAGGAATACACCAACTGGTACAAAATATACGTCAGTAGTGGAGAAAGCAGGTACATGTCTTCAAGAGCTTCTCTGCTCGCTGCAAGTACAGAGAACAAACAGGGTTTGTTTCTTGAGAAAACCGACACAGCAACAGCAAAGCATAGTGTTCTACAGAGCTCTTCCATGGAAATCAAGTAATTTAGGTCCTAACATATTTGCTCTTGCTCTGCAGACGAGGAATACACCAACTGGTACAAAATATACTTCACTTGTGGAAAAGGGGCAAGAAAGTGTCTGCAGCAGCTTCTCTGCTTGCTGCAAACACAGACAACCAACAGGACTTGTGTCTTGAGAAAACCAACACAGCAACAGCAAAGCATAGTGTTCTACATAGCTCTTCCATGGAAAACAAGCAATTTAGATCCTAAAACCTTTGCTCTTGCTCTGCAGACGAGGAATACACCAACTGGTACAAAATATACTTCACTTGTGGAAAAGGGGCAAGAAAGTGTCTGCAGCAGCTTCTCTGCTTGCTGCAAACACAGACAACCAACAGGACTTGTGTCTTGAGAAAACCAACACAGCAACAGCAAAGCATAGTGTTCTACATAGCTCTTCCATGGAAAACAAGCAATTTAGATCCTAAAACCTTTGCTCTTGCTCTGCAGACGAGGAATACACCAACTGGTACAAAATATACTTCACTTGTGGAAAAGGGGCAAGAAAGTGTCTGCAGCAGCTTCTCTGCTTGCTGCAAACACAGACAACCAACAGGACTTGTGTCTTGAGAAAACCAACACAGCAACAGCAAAGCATAGTGTTCTACATAGCTCTTCCATGGAAAACAAGCAATTTAGATCCTAAAACCTTTGCTCTTGCTCTGCAGAGGAGGAACACACCAACTGGCACAAAATATACTTCACTAGTGGAAAAGGGGCAAGAAAGTGTCTGCAGCAGCTTCTCTGCTTGCTGAAAACACAGAGAACAAACA
>NW_026960718.1:0-53582 GCF_021018805.1 Prinia subflava | reverse complement strand
CAGAGCTCTTCCATGGAAAACAAGCAATTTAGATCCTAAAACCTTTGCTCTTGCTCTGCAGACGAGGAATACACAAACTGGTACAAAATATACTTCACTAGTGGAAAAGGAGCAAGAAAGTGTCTGCAGCAGCTTCTCTGCTTGCTGAAAACACAGAGAACAAACAGGGCTTGTGTCTTGAGAAAACAAACACAGCAACAGCAAAGCATAGTGTTCTACATAGCTCTTCCATGGAAAACAAGCAATTTAGATCCTAAAACCTTTGCTCTTGCTCTGCAGACGAGGAATACACCAACTGGTACAAAATATACTTCACTTGTGAAAAAGGGGCAAGAAAGTGTCTGCAGCAGCTTCTCTGCTTGCTGAAAACGCAGGGAACAAAGACGGTTTGTGTCTTGAGAAAACCAACACAGCAACAGCAAAGCACAGTGTTCTACATATCTCTTCCAAGGAAATCAAGCAATTTAGGTCCTAAAACCTTTGCTCTTGCTCTGCAGACAAGGAATACACCAACTGGTACAAAATATACTTCACTTGTGAAAAAGGGGCAAGAAAGGTTCTGCAGCAGCTTCTCTGCTTGCTGAAAACACAGGGAACAAAACAGGGTTTGTGTCTTTAGAAAACCAACACAGCAACAGCAAAGCATAGTGTTCTACATAGCTCTTCCATGGAAAACAAGCAATTTAAATCCTAAAACCTTTGCTCTTGCTCTGCAGACGAGGAATACACCAACTGGTACAAAATATACTTCACTTGTGGAAAAGGGGCAAGAAAGTGTCTGCAGCAGCTTCTCTGCTTGCTGAAAACACAGGGAACAAACAGGGTTTGTGTTTGAGAAAACCAACACAGCAACAGCAAAGCACAGTGTTCTACATATCTCTTCCAAGGAAATCAAGCAATTTAGGTCCTAAAAACCTTTGCTCCTGCTCTCCAGACGAGGAATACACCAACTGGTACAAAATATACTTCACTAGTGGAAAAGGAGCAAGAAAGTGTCTGCAGCAGCTTCTCTGCTTGCTGAAAACACAGAGACCAAACAGGGTTTGTGTCTTTAGAAAACCAACACAGCAACAGCAAAGCATAGTGTTCTACATAGCTCTTCCAAGGAAATCAAGCAATTTAGATCCTAAAACCTTTGCTCTTGCTCTGCAGACGAGGAATACACCAACTGGTACAAAATATACTTCACTTGTGGAAAAGGGGCAAGAAAGTGTCTGCAGCAGCTTCTCTGCTTGCTGAAAACACAGGGAACAAACAGGGTTTGTGTCTTGAGAAAACCAACACAGCAACAGCAAAGCATAGTGTTCTACATAGCTCTTCCATGGAAAACAAGCAATTTAGATCCTAAAACCTTTGCTCTTGCTCTGCAGACGAGGAATACACAAACTGGTACAAAATATACTTCACTAGTGGAAAAGGAGCAAGAAAGTGTCTGCAGCAGCTTCTCTGCTTGCTGAAAACACAGAGAACAAACAGGGCTTGTGTCTTGAGAAAACAAACACAGCAACAGCAAAGCATAGTGTTCTACATAGCTCTTCCATGGAAAACAAGCAATTTAGATCCTAAAACCTTTGCTCTTGCTCTGCAGACGAGGAATACACCAACTGGTACAAAATATACTTCACTTGTGGAAAAGGGGCAAGAAAGTGTCTGCAGCAGCTTCTCTGCTTGCTGAAAACACAGGGAACAAACAGGGTTTGTGTCTTGAGAAAACCAACACAGCAACAGCAAAGCACAGTGTTCTACATATCTCTTCCAAGGAAATCAAGCAATTTAGGTCCTAAAACCTTTGCTCCTGCTCTCCAGACGAGGAACACACCAACTGGTACAAAATATACTTCACTAGTGGAAAGGGAGCAAGAAAGTGTCTGCAGCAGCTTCTCTGCTTGCTGAAAACACAGAGACCAAACAGGGTTTGTGTCTTTAGAAAACCAACACAGCAACAGCAAAGCATAGTGTTCTACATAGCTCTTCCATGGAAATCAAGCAATTTAGATCCTAAAACCTTTGCTCTTGCTCTGCAGACGAGGAATACACCAACTGGTACAAAATATACTTCACTAGTGGAAAAGGAGCAAGAAAGTGTCTGCAGCAGCTTCTCTGCTTGCTGAAAACACAGGGAACAAACAGGGTTTGTGTCTTGAGAAAACCAACACAGCAACAGCAAAGCACAGTGTTCTACATATCTCTTCCAAGGAAATCAAGCAATTTAGGTCCTAAAACCTTTGCTCCTGCTCTCCAGACGAGGAATACACCAACTGGTACAAAATATACGTCAGTAGTGGAGAAAGCAGGTACGTGTCTTCAAGAGCTTCTCTGCTCGCTGCAAGTACAGAGAACAAACAGGGTTTGTTTCTTGAGAAAACCAACACAGCAACAGCAAAGCATAGTGTTCTACAGAGCTCTTCCATGGAAATCAAGCAATTTAGGTCCTAACACATTTGCTCTTGCTTTGCAGACGAGGAACACACCAACTGGTACAAAATATACTTCACTTGTAAAAAGGGGCAAGAAAGTGTCTGCAGCAGCTTCTCTGCTTGCTGCAAACACAGACAACCAACAGGACTTGTGTCTTGAGAAAACCAACACAGCAACAGCAAAGCATAGTGTTCTACAGAGCTCTTCCATGGAAAACAAGCAATTTAGATCCTAAAACCTTTGCTCTTGCTCTGCAGACGAGGAATACACAAACTGGTACAAAATATACTTCACTAGTGGAAAAGGAGCAAGAAAGTGTCTGCAGCAGCTTCTCTGCTTGCTGAAAACACAGAGAACAAACAGGGCTTGTGTCTTGAGAAAACAAACACAGCAACAGCAAAGCATAGTGTTCTACATAGCTCTTCCATGGAAAACAAGCAATTTAGATCCTAAAACCTTTGCTCTTGCTCTGCAGACGAGGAATACACCAACTGGTACAAAATATACTTCACTTGTGAAAAAGGGGCAAGAAAGTGTCTGCAGCAGCTTCTCTGCTTGCTGAAAACGCAGGGAACAAAGAGGGTTTGTGTCTTGAGAAAACCAACACAGCAACAGCAAAGCACAGTGTTCTACATATCTCTTCCAAGGAAATCAAGCAATTTAGGTCCTAAAACCTTTGCTCTTGCTCTGCAGACAAGGAATACACCAACTGGTACAAAATATACTTCACTTGTGAAAAAGGGGCAAGAAAGGTTCTGCAGCAGCTTCTCTGCTTGCTGAAAACACAGGGAACAAACAGGGTTTGTGTCTTTAGAAAACCAACACAGCAACAGCAAAGCATAGTGTTCTACATAGCTCTTCCATGGAAAACAAGCAATTTAAATCCTAAAACCTTTGCTCTTGCTCTGCAGACGAGGAATACACCAACTGGTACAAAATATACTTCACTTGTGGAAAAGGGGCAAGAAAGTGTCTGCAGCAGCTTCTCTGCTTGCTGAAAACACAGGGAACAAACAGGGTTTGTGTCTTGAGAAAACCAACACAGCAACAGCAAAGCACAGTGTTCTACATATCTCTTCCAAGGAAATCAAGCAATTTAGGTCCTAAAACCTTTGCTCCTGCTCTCCAGACGAGGAATACACCAACTGGTACAAAATATACTTCACTAGTGGAAAAGGAGCAAGAAAGTGTCTGCAGCAGCTTCTCTGCTTGCTGAAAACACAGAGACCAAACAGGGTTTGTGTCTTTAGAAAACCAACACAGCAACAGCAAAGCATAGTGTTCTACATAGCTCTTCCAAGGAAATCAAGCAATTTAGATCCTAAAACCTTTGCTCTTGCTCTGCAGACGAGGAATACACCAACTGGTACAAAATATACTTCACTTGTGGAAAAGGGGCAAGAAAGTGTCTGCAGCAGCTTCTCTGCTTGCTGAAAACACAGGGAACAAACAGGGTTTGTGTCTTGAGAAAACCAACACAGCAACAGCAAAGCATAGTGTTCTACATAGCTCTTCCATGGAAAACAAGCAATTTAGATCCTAAAACCTTTGCTCTTGCTCTGCAGACGAGGAATACACCAACTGGTACAAAATATACTTCACTAGTGGAAAAGGAGCAAGAAAGTGTCTGCAGCAGCTTCTCTGCTTGCTGAAAACACAGAGAACAAACAGGGCTTGTGTCTTGAGAAAACAAACACAGCAACAGCAAAGCATAGTGTTCTACATAGCTCTTCCATGGAAAACAAGCAATTTAGATCCTAAAACCTTTGCTCTTGCTCTGCAGACGAGGAATACACCAACTGGTACAAAATATACTTCACTTGTGGAAAAGGGGCAAGAAAGTGTCTGCAGCAGCTTCTCTGCTTGCTGAAAACACAGGGAACAAACAGGGTTTGTGTCTTGAGAAAACCAACACAGCAACAGCAAAGCACAGTGTTCTACATATCTCTTCCAAGGAAATCAAGCAATTTAGGTCCTAAAACCTTTGCTCCTGCTCTCCAGACGAGGAACACACCAACTGGTACAAAATATACTTCACTAGTGGAAAGGGAGCAAGAAAGTGTCTGCAGCAGCTTCTCTGCTTGCTGAAAACACAGAGACCAAACAGGGTTTGTGTCTTTAGAAAACCAACACAGCAACAGCAAAGCATAGTGTTCTACATAGCTCTTCCATGGAAATCAAGCAATTTAGATCCTAAAACCTTTGCTCTTGCTCTGCAGACGAGGAATACACCAACTGGTACAAAATATACTTCACTAGTGGAAAAGGAGCAAGAAAGTGTCTGCAGCAGCTTCTCTGCTTGCTGAAAACACAGGGAACAAACAGGGTTTGTGTCTTGAGAAAACCAACACAGCAACAGCAAAGCACAGTGTTCTACATATCTCTTCCAAGGAAATCAAGCAATTTAGGTCCTAAAACCTTTGCTCCTGCTCTCCAGACGAGGAATACACCAACTGGTACAAAATATACTTCACTAGTGGAAAAGGAGCAAGAAAGTGTCTGCAGCAGCTTCTCTGCTTGCTGAAAACACAGAGACCAAACAGGGTTTGTGTCTTTAGAAAACCAACACAGCAACAGCAAAGCATAGTGTTCTACATAGCTCTTCCATGGAAATCAAGCAATTTAGATCCTAAAACCTTTGCTCTTGCTCTGCAGACGAGGAATACACCAACTGGTACAAAATATACTTCACTTGTGGAAAAGGGGCAAGAAAGTGTCTGCAGCAGCTTCTCTGCTTGCTGAAAACACAGGGAACAAACAGGGTTTGTGTCTTGAGAAAACCAACACAGCAACAGCAAAGCACAGTGTTCTACATATCTCTTCCAAGGAAATCAAGCAATTTACGTCCTAAAACCTTTGCTCCTGCTCTCCAGACGAGGAATACACCAACTGGTACAAAATATACGTCAGTAGTGGAGAAAGCAGGTACGTGTCTTCAAGAGCTTCTCTGCTCGCTGCAAGTACAGAGAACAAACAGGGTTTGTTTCTTGAGAAAACCAACACAGCAACAGCAAAGCATAGTGTTCTACAGAGCTCTTCCATGGAAATCAAGCAATTTAGGTCCTAACACATTTGCTCTTGCTTTGCAGACGAGGAACACACCAACTGGTACAAAATATACTTCACTTGTAAAAAGGGGCAAGAAAGTGTCTGCAGCAGCTTCTCTGCTTGCTGCAAACACAGACAACCAACAGGACTTGTGTCTTGAGAAAACCAACACAGCAACAGCAAAGCATAGTGTTCTACAGAGCTCTTCCATGGAAAACAAGCAATTTAGATCCTAAAACCTTTGCTCTTGCTCTGCAGACGAGGAATACACAAACTGGTACAAAATATACTTCACTAGTGGAAAAGGAGCAAGAAAGTGTCTGCAGCAGCTTCTCTGCTTGCTGAAAACACAGAGAACAAACAGGGCTTGTGTCTTGAGAAAACAAACACAGCAACAGCAAAGCATAGTGTTCTACATAGCTCTTCCATGGAAAACAAGCAATTTAGATCCTAAAACCTTTGCTCTTGCTCTGCAGACGAGGAATACACCAACTGGTACAAAATATACTTCACTTGTGAAAAAGGGGCAAGAAAGTGTCTGCAGCAGCTTCTCTGCTTGCTGAAAACGCAGGGAACAAAGAGGGTTTGTGTCTTGAGAAAACCAACACAGCAACAGCAAAGCACAGTGTTCTACATATCTCTTCCAAGGAAATCAAGCAATTTAGGTCCTAAAACCTTTGCTCTTGCTCTGCAGACAAGGAATACACCAACTGGTACAAAATATACTTCACTTGTGAAAAAGGGGCAAGAAAGGTTCTGCAGCAGCTTCTCTGCTTGCTGAAAACACAGGGAACAAACAGGGTTTGTGTCTTTAGAAAACCAACACAGCAACAGCAAAGCATAGTGTTCTACATAGCTCTTCCATGGAAAACAAGCAATTTAAATCCTAAAACCTTTGCTCTTGCTCTGCAGACGAGGAATACACCAACTGGTACAAAATATACTTCACTTGTGGAAAAGGGGCAAGAAAGTGTCTGCAGCAGCTTCTCTGCTTGCTGAAAACACAGGGAACAAACAGGGTTTGTGTTTTGAGAAAACCAACACAGCAACAGCAAAGCACAGTGTTCTACATATCTCTTCCAAGGAAATCAAGCAATTTAGGTCCTAAAACCTTTGCTCCTGCTCTCCAGACGAGGAATACACCAACTGGTACAAAATATACTTCACTAGTGGAAAAGGAGCAAGAAAGTGTCTGCAGCAGCTTCTCTGCTTGCTGAAAACACAGAGACCAAACAGGGTTTGTGTCTTTAGAAAACCAACACAGCAACAGCAAAGCATAGTGTTCTACATAGCTCTTCCAAGGAAATCAAGCAATTTAGATCCTAAAACCTTTGCTCTTGCTCTGCAGACGAGGAATACACCAACTGGTACAAAATATACTTCACTTGTGGAAAAGGGGCAAGAAAGTGTCTGCAGCAGCTTCTCTGCTTGCTGAAAACACAGGGAACAAACAGGGTTTGTGTCTTGAGAAAACCAACACAGCAACAGCAAAGCATAGTGTTCTACATAGCTCTTCCATGGAAAACAAGCAATTTAGATCCTAAAACCTTTGCTCTTGCTCTGCAGACGAGGAATACACAAACTGGTACAAAATATACTTCACTAGTGGAAAAGGAGCAAGAAAGTGTCTGCAGCAGCTTCTCTGCTTGCTGAAAACACAGAGAACAAACAGGGCTTGTGTCTTGAGAAAACAAACACAGCAACAGCAAAGCATAGTGTTCTACATAGCTCTTCCATGGAAAACAAGCAATTTAGATCCTAAAACCTTTGCTCTTGCTCTGCAGACGAGGAATACACCAACTGGTACAAAATATACTTCACTTGTGGAAAAGGGGCAAGAAAGTGTCTGCAGCAGCTTCTCTGCTTGCTGAAAACACAGGGAACAAACAGGGTTTGTGTCTTGAGAAAACCAACACAGCAACAGCAAAGCACAGTGTTCTACATATCTCTTCCAAGGAAATCAAGCAATTTAGGTCCTAAAACCTTTGCTCCTGCTCTCCAGACGAGGAACACACCAACTGGTACAAAATATACTTCACTAGTGGAAAGGGAGCAAGAAAGTGTCTGCAGCAGCTTCTCTGCTTGCTGAAAACACAGAGACCAAACAGGGTTTGTGTCTTTAGAAAACCAACACAGCAACAGCAAAGCATAGTGTTCTACATAGCTCTTCCATGGAAATCAAGCAATTTAGATCCTAAAACCTTTGCTCTTGCTCTGCAGACGAGGAATACACCAACTGGTACAAAATATACTTCACTAGTGGAAAAGGAGCAAGAAAGTGTCTGCAGCAGCTTCTCTGCTTGCTGAAAACACAGGGAACAAACAGGGTTTGTGTCTTGAGAAAACCAACACAGCAACAGCAAAGCACAGTGTTCTACATATCTCTTCCAAGGAAATCAAGCAATTTAGGTCCTAAAACCTTTGCTCCTGCTCTCCAGACGAGGAATACACCAACTGGTACAAAATATACGTCAGTAGTGGAGAAAGCAGGTACGTGTCTTCAAGAGCTTCTCTGCTCGCTGCAAGTACAGAGAACAAACAGGGTTTGTTTCTTGAGAAAACCAACACAGCAACAGCAAAGCATAGTGTTCTACAGAGCTCTTCCATGGAAATCAAGCAATTTAGGTCCTAACACATTTGCTCTTGCTTTGCAGACGAGGAACACACCAACTGGTACAAAATATACTTCACTTGTAAAAAGGGGCAAGAAAGTGTCTGCAGCAGCTTCTCTGCTTGCTGCAAACACAGACAACCAACAGGACTTGTGTCTTGAGAAAACCAACACAGCAACAGCAAAGCATAGTGTTCTACAGAGCTCTTCCATGGAAAACAAGCAATTTAGATCCTAAAACCTTTGCTCTTGCTCTGCAGACGAGGAATACACAAACTGGTACAAAATATACTTCACTAGTGGAAAAGGAGCAAGAAAGTGTCTGCAGCAGCTTCTCTGCTTGCTGAAAACACAGAGAACAAACAGGGCTTGTGTCTTGAGAAAACAAACACAGCAACAGCAAAGCATAGTGTTCTACATAGCTCTTCCATGGAAAACAAGCAATTTAGATCCTAAAACCTTTGCTCTTGCTCTGCAGACGAGGAATACACCAACTGGTACAAAATATACTTCACTTGTGAAAAAGGGGCAAGAAAGTGTCTGCAGCAGCTTCTCTGCTTGCTGAAAACGCAGGGAACAAAGAGGGTTTGTGTCTTGAGAAAACCAACACAGCAACAGCAAAGCACAGTGTTCTACATATCTCTTCCAAGGAAATCAAGCAATTTAGGTCCTAAAACCTTTGCTCTTGCTCTGCAGACAAGGAATACACCAACTGGTACAAAATATACTTCACTTGTGAAAAAGGGGCAAGAAAGGTTCTGCAGCAGCTTCTCTGCTTGCTGAAAACACAGGGAACAAACAGGGTTTGTGTCTTTAGAAAACCAACACAGCAACAGCAAAGCATAGTGTTCTACATAGCTCTTCCATGGAAAACAAGCAATTTAAATCCTAAAACCTTTGCTCTTGCTCTGCAGACGAGGAATACACCAACTGGTACAAAATATACTTCACTTGTGGAAAAGGGGCAAGAAAGTGTCTGCAGCAGCTTCTCTGCTTGCTGAAAACACAGGGAACAAACAGGGTTTGTGTTTTGAGAAAACCAACACAGCAACAGCAAAGCACAGTGTTCTACATATCTCTTCCAAGGAAATCAAGCAATTTAGGTCCTAAAACCTTTGCTCCTGCTCTCCAGACGAGGAATACACCAACTGGTACAAAATATACTTCACTAGTGGAAAAGGAGCAAGAAAGTGTCTGCAGCAGCTTCTCTGCTTGCTGAAAACACAGAGACCAAACAGGGTTTGTGTCTTTAGAAAACCAACACAGCAACAGCAAAGCATAGTGTTCTACATAGCTCTTCCAAGGAAATCAAGCAATTTAGATCCTAAAACCTTTGCTCTTGCTCTGCAGACGAGGAATACACCAACTGGTACAAAATATACTTCACTTGTGGAAAAGGGGCAAGAAAGTGTCTGCAGCAGCTTCTCTGCTTGCTGAAAACACAGGGAACAAACAGGGTTTGTGTCTTGAGAAAACCAACACAGCAACAGCAAAGCATAGTGTTCTACATAGCTCTTCCATGGAAAACAAGCAATTTAGATCCTAAAACCTTTGCTCTTGCTCTGCAGACGAGGAATACACAAACTGGTACAAAATATACTTCACTAGTGGAAAAGGAGCAAGAAAGTGTCTGCAGCAGCTTCTCTGCTTGCTGAAAACACAGAGAACAAACAGGGCTTGTGTCTTGAGAAAACAAACACAGCAACAGCAAAGCATAGTGTTCTACATAGCTCTTCCATGGAAAACAAGCAATTTAGATCCTAAAACCTTTGCTCTTGCTCTGCAGACGAGGAATACACCAACTGGTACAAAATATACTTCACTTGTGGAAAAGGGGCAAGAAAGTGTCTGCAGCAGCTTCTCTGCTTGCTGAAAACACAGGGAACAAACAGGGTTTGTGTCTTGAGAAAACCAACACAGCAACAGCAAAGCACAGTGTTCTACATATCTCTTCCAAGGAAATCAAGCAATTTAGGTCCTAAAACCTTTGCTCCTGCTCTCCAGACGAGGAACACACCAACTGGTACAAAATATACTTCACTAGTGGAAAGGGAGCAAGAAAGTGTCTGCAGCAGCTTCTCTGCTTGCTGAAAACACAGAGACCAAACAGGGTTTGTGTCTTTAGAAAACCAACACAGCAACAGCAAAGCATAGTGTTCTACATAGCTCTTCCATGGAAATCAAGCAATTTAGATCCTAAAACCTTTGCTCTTGCTCTGCAGACGAGGAATACACCAACTGGTACAAAATATACTTCACTAGTGGAAAAGGAGCAAGAAAGTGTCTGCAGCAGCTTCTCTGCTTGCTGAAAACACAGGGAACAAACAGGGTTTGTGTCTTGAGAAAACCAACACAGCAACAGCAAAGCACAGTGTTCTACATATCTCTTCCAAGGAAATCAAGCAATTTAGGTCCTAAAACCTTTGCTCCTGCTCTCCAGACGAGGAATACACCAACTGGTACAAAATATACTTCACTAGTGGAAAAGGAGCAAGAAAGTGTCTGCAGCAGCTTCTCTGCTTGCTGAAAACACAGAGACCAAACAGGGTTTGTGTCTTTAGAAAACCAACACAGCAACAGCAAAGCATAGTGTTCTACATAGCTCTTCCATGGAAATCAAGCAATTTAGATCCTAAAACCTTTGCTCTTGCTCTGCAGACGAGGAATACACCAACTGGTACAAAATATACTTCACTTGTGGAAAAGGGGCAAGAAAGTGTCTGCAGCAGCTTCTCTGCTTGCTGAAAACACAGGGAACAAACAGGGTTTGTGTCTTGAGAAAACCAACACAGCAACAGCAAAGCACAGTGTTCTACATATCTCTTCCAAGGAAATCAAGCAATTTAGGTCCTAAAACCTTTGCTCTTGCTTTGCAGACGAGGAATACACCAACTGGTACAAAATATACGTCAGTAGTGGAGAAAGCAGGTACGTGTCTTCAAGAGCTTCTCTGCTCGCTGCAAGTACAGAGAACAAACAGGGTTTGTTTCTTGAGAAAACCAACACAGCAACAGCAAAGCATAGTGTTCTACAGAGCTCTTCCATGGAAATCAAGCAATTTAGGTCCTAACACATTTGCTCTTGCTTTGCAGACGAGGAACACACCAACTGGTACAAAATATACTTCACTTGTAAAAAGGGGCAAGAAAGTGTCTGCAGCAGCTTCTCTGCTTGCTGAAAACACAGAGAACAAACAGGGCTTGTGTCTTGAGAAAACAAACACAGCAACAGCAAAGCATAGTGTTCTACATAGCTCTTCCATGGAAAACAAGCAATTTAGATCCTAAAACCTTTGCTCTTGCTCTGCAGACGAGGAATACACCAACTGGTACAAAATATACTTCACTTGTGAAAAAGGGGCAAGAAAGTGTCTGCAGCAGCTTCTCTGCTTGCTGAAAACGCAGGGAACAAACAGGGTTTGTGTCTTGAGAAAACCAACACAGCAACAGCAAAGCACAGTGTTCTACATATCTCTTCCAAGGAAATCAAGCAATTTAGATCCTAAAACCTTTGCTCTTGCTCTGCAGACAAGGAATACACCAACTGGTACAAAATATACTTCACTTGTGAAAAAGGGGCAAGAAAGTGTCTGCAGCAGCTTCTCTGCTTGCTGCAAACACAGACAACCAACAGGACTTGTGTCTTGAGAAAACCAACACAGCAACAGCAAAGCATAGTGTTCTACAGAGCTCTTCCATGGAAAACAAGCAATTTAGATCCTAAAACCTTTGCTCTTGCTCTGCAGACAAGGAATACACCAACTGGTACAAAATATACTTCACTTGTGGAAAAGGGGCAAGAAAGTGTCTGCAGCAGCTTCTCTGCTTGCTGAAAACACAGGGAACAAACAGGGTTTGTGTCTTGAGAAAACCAACACAGCAACAGCAAAGCACAGTGTTCTACATATCTCTTCCAAGGAAATCAAGCAATTTAGGTCCTAAAACCTTTGCTCCTGCTCTCCAGACGAGGAATACACCAACTGGTACAAAATATACTTCACTAGTGGAAAAGGAGCAAGAAAGTGTCTGCAGCAGCTTCTCTGCTTGCTGAAAACACAGAGAACAAACAGGGTTTGTGTCTTTAGAAAACCAACACAGCAACAGCAAAGCATAGTGTTCTACATAGCTCTTCCATGGAAAACAAGCAATTTAGATCCTAAAACCTTTGCTCTTGCTCTGCAGACGAGGAATACACCAACTGGTACAAAATATACTTCACTTGTGGAAAAGGGGCAAGAAAGTGTCTGCAGCAGCTTCTCTGCTTGCTGAAAACACAGGGAACAAACAGGGTTTGTGTCTTTAGAAAACCAACACAGCAACAGCAAAGCATAGTGTTCTACATAGCTCTTCCATGGAAAACAAGCAATTTAGATCCTAAAACCTTTGCTCTTGCTCTGCAGACGAGGAATACACCAACTGGTACAAAATATACTTCACTTGTGGAAAAGGGGCAAGAAAGTGTCTGCAGCAGCTTCTCTGCTTGCTGAAAACACAGGGAACAAACAGGGTTTGTGTCTTGAGAAAACCAACACAGCAACAGCAAAGCACAGTGTTCTACATATCTCTTCCAAGGAAATCAAGCAATTTAGGTCCTAAAACCTTTGCTCCTGCTCTCCAGACGAGGAATACACCAACTGGTACAAAATATACTTCACTAGTGGAAAAGGAGCAAGAAAGTGTCTGCAGCAGCTTCTCTGCTTGCTGAAAACACAGAGAACAAACAGGGTTTGTGTCTTTAGAAAACCAACACAGCAACAGCAAAGCATAGTGTTCTACATAGCTCTTCCATGGAAAACAAGCAATTTAGATCCTAAAACCTTTGCTCTTGCTCTGCAGACGAGGAATACACCAACTGGTACAAAATATACTTCACTAGTGGAAAAGGGGCAAGAAAGTGTCTGCAGCAGCTTCTCTGCTTGCTGAAAACACAGGGAACAAACAGGGTTTGTGTCTTTAGAAAACCAACACAGCAACAGCAAAGCACAGTCTTCTACATATCTCTTCCATGGAAATCAAGCAATTTAAGTCCTAAAACCTTTGCTCTTGCTTTGCAGACGAGGAACACACCAACTGGTACAAAATATACTTCACTTGTGAAAAAGGGCAAGAAAGTGTCTGCAGCAGCTTCTCTGCTTGCTGAAAACACAGGGAACAAACAGGGTTTGTGTCTTGAGAAAACCAACACAGCAACAGCAAAGCATAGTGTTCTACATAGCTCTTCCATGGAAAACAAGCAATTTAGATCCTAAAACCTTTGCTCTTGCTCTGCAGACGAGGAATACACAAACTGGTACAAAATATACTTCATTTGTGAAAAAGGGGCAAGAAAGTGTCTGCAGCAGCTTCTCTGCTTGCTGAAAACACAGAGAACAAACAGGGCTTGTGTCTTGAGAAAACCAACACAGCAACAGCAAAGCATAGTGTTCTACATAGCTCTTCCATGGAAAACAAGCAATTTAGATCCTAAAACCTTTGCTCTTGCTCTGCAGACGAGGAATACACCAACTGGTACAAAATATACTTCACTAGTGGAAAAGGGGCAAGAAAGTGTCTGCAGCAGCTTCTCTGCTCGCTGGAAACACATACAACTAACAAGGCTTGTGTCTTGAGAAAACCAACACAGTAACAGCAAAGCACAGTGTTCTACATATCTCTTCCAAGGAAATCAAGCAATTTAGGTCCTAAAACCTTTGCTCCTGCTCTCCAGACGAGGAATACACCAACTGGTACAAAATATACGTCAGTAGTGGAGAAAGCAGGTACGTGTCTTCAAGAGCTTCTCTGCTCGCTGCAAGTACAGAGAACAAACAGGGTTTGTTTCTTGAGAAAACCGACACAGCAACAGCAAAGCATAGTGTTCTACAGAGCTCTTCCATGGAAATCAAGCAATTTAGGTCCTAACACCTTTGCTCTTGCTCTGCAGACGAGGAATACACCAACTGGTACAAAATATACTTCATTTGTGAAAAAGGGGCAAGAAAGTGTCTGCAGCAGCTTCTCTGCTTGCTGAAAACACAGGGAACAAACAGGGTTTGTGTCTTGAGAAAACCAACACAGCAACAGCAAAGCACAGTGTTCTACATATCTCTTCCAAGGAAATCAAGCAATTTAGATCCTAAAACCTTTGCTCTTGCTCTGCAGACGAGGAATACACCAACTGGTACAAAATATACTTCACTTGTGGAAAAGGGGCAAGAAAGTGTCTGCAGAAGCTTCTCTGCTTGCTGAAAACACAGGGAACAAACAGGGTTTGTGTCTTGAGAAAACCAACACAGCAACAGCAAAGCATAGTGTTCTACATAGCTCTTCCATGGAAAACAAGCAATTTAGATCCTAAAACCTTTGCTCTTGCTCTGCAGACGAGGAATACACCAACTGGTACAAAATATACTTCACTTGTGAAAAAGGGGCAAGAAAGTGTCTGCAGCAGCTTCTCTGCTTGCTGAAAACGCAGGGAACAAAGAGGGTTTGTGTCTTGAGAAAACCAACACAGCAACAGCAAAGCACAGTGTTCTACATATCTCTTCCAAGGAAATCAAGCAATTTAGGTCCTAAAACCTTTGCTCTTGCTCTGCAGACAAGGAATACACCAACTGGTACAAAATATACTTCACTTGTGAAAAAGGGGCAAGAAAGGTTCTGCAGCAGCTTCTCTGCTTGCTGAAAACACAGGGAACAAACAGGGTTTGTGTCTTTAGAAAACCAACACAGCAACAGCAAAGCATAGTGTTCTACATATCTCTTCCAAGGAAATCAAGCAATTTAGGTCCTAAAACCTTTGCTCCTGCTCTCCAGACGAGGAATACACCAACTGGTACAAAATATACTTCACTAGTGGAAAAGGAGCAAGAAAGTGTCTGCAGCAGCTTCTCTGCTTGCTGAAAACACAGAGACCAAACAGGGTTTGTGTCTTTAGAAAACCAACACAGCAACAGCAAAGCATAGTGTTCTACATAGCTCTTCCAAGGAAATCAAGCAATTTAGATCCTAAAACCTTTGCTCTTGCTCTGCAGACGAGGAATACACCAACTGGTACAAAATATACTTCACTTGTGGAAAAGGGGCAAGAAAGTGTCTGCAGCAGCTTCTCTGCTTGCTGAAAACACAGGGAACAAACAGGGTTTGTGTCTTGAGAAAACCAACACAGCAACAGCAAAGCATAGTGTTCTACATAGCTCTTCCATGGAAAACAAGCAATTTAGATCCTAAAACCTTTGCTCTTGCTCTGCAGACGAGGAATACACAAACTGGTACAAAATATACTTCACTAGTGGAAAAGGAGCAAGAAAGTGTCTGCAGCAGCTTCTCTGCTTGCTGAAAACACAGAGAACAAACAGGGCTTGTGTCTTGAGAAAACAAACACAGCAACAGCAAAGCATAGTGTTCTACATAGCTCTTCCATGGAAAACAAGCAATTTAGATCCTAAAACCTTTGCTCTTGCTCTGCAGACGAGGAATACACCAACTGGTACAAAATATACTTCACTAGTGGAAAAGGGGCAAGAAAGTGTCTGCAGCAGCTTCTCTGCTTGCTGAAAACACAGGGAACAAACAGGGTTTGTGTCTTGAGAAAACCAACACAGCAACAGCAAAGCACAGTGTTCTACATATCTCTTCCAAGGAAATCAAGCAATTTAGGTCCTAAAACCTTTGCTCCTGCTCTCCAGACGAGGAACACACCAACTGGTACAAAATATACTTCACTAGTGGAAAAGGAGCAAGAAAGTGTCTGCAGCAGCTTCTCTGCTTGCTGAAAACACAGAGACCAAACAGGGTTTGTGTCTTTAGAAAACCAACACAGCAACAGCAAAGCATAGTGTTCTACATAGCTCTTCCATGGAAATCAAGCAATTTAGATCCTAAAACCTTTGCTCTTGCTCTGCAGACGAGGAATACACCAACTGGTACAAAATATACTTCACTTGTGGAAAAGGGGCAAGAAAGTGTCTGCAGCAGCTTCTCTGCTTGCTGAAAACACAGAGAACAAACAGGGCTTGTGTCTTGAGAAAACAAACACAGCAACAGCAAAGCACAGTGTTCTACATATCTCTTCCAAGGAAATCAAGCAATTTAGATCCTAAAACCTTTGCTCTTGCTCTGCAGACGAGGAATACACCAACTGGTACAAAATATACTTCACTTGTGGAAAAGGGGCAAGAAAGTGTCTGCAGCAGCTTCTCTGCTTGCTGAAAACACAGGGAACAAACAGGGTTTGTGTCTTTAGAAAACCAACACAGCAACAGCAAAGCACAGTCTTCTACATATCTCTTCCATGGAAATCAAGCAATTTAAGTCCTAAAACCTTTGCTCTTGCTTTGCAGACGAGGAACACACCAACTGGTACAAAATATACTTCACTTGTGAAAAAGGAGCAAGAAAGTGTCTGCAGCAGCTTCTCTGCTTGCTGAAAACACAGGGAACAAACAGGGTTTGTGTCTTGAGAAAACCAACACAGCAACAGCAAAGCATAGTGTTCTACATAGCTCTTCCATGGAAAACAAGCAATTTAGATCCTAAAACCTTTGCTCTTGCTCTGCAGACGAGGAGTACACAAACTGGTACAAAATATACTTCACTAGTGGAAAAGGAGCAAGAAAGTGTCTGCAGCAGCTTCTCTGCTTGCTGAAAACACAGAGACCAAACAGGGCTTGTGTCTTGAGAAAACCAACACAGCAACAGCAAAGCATAGTGTTCTACATAGCTCTTCCATGGAAAACAAGCAATTTAGATCCTAAAACCTTTGCTCTTGCTCTGCAGACGAGGAATACACCAACTGGTACAAAATATACTTCACTAGTGGAAAAGGGGCAAGAAAGTGTCTGCAGCAGCTTCTCTGCTGGCTGGAAACACATACAACTAACAAGGCTTGTGTCTTGAGAAAACCAACACAGTAACAGCAAAGCACAGTGTTCTACATATCTCTTCCAAGGAAATCAAGCAATTTAGGTCCTAAAACCTTTGCTCCTGCTCTCCAGACGAGGAATACACCAACTGGTACAAAATATACGTCAGTAGTGGAGAAAGCAGGTACGTGTCTTCAAGAGCTTCTCTGCTCGCTGCAAGTACAGAGAACAAACAGGGTTTGTTTCTTGAGAAAACCAACACAGCAACAGCAAAGCATAGTGTTCTACAGAGCTCTTCCATGGAAATCAGCAATTAGGTCCTAACACATTTGCTCTTGCTTTGCAGACGAGGAACACACCAACTGGTACAAAATATACTTCACTTGTAAAAAGGGGCAAGAAAGTGTCTGCAGCAGCTTCTCTGCTTGCTGCAAACACAGACAACCAACAGGACTTGTGTCTTGAGAAAACCAACACAGCAACAGCAAAGCATAGTGTTCTACAGAGCTCTTCCATGGAAAACAAGCAATTTAGATCCTAAAACCTTTGCTCTTGCTCTGCAGACGAGGAATACACAAACTGGTACAAAATATACTTCACTAGTGGAAAAGGAGCAAGAAAGTGTCTGCAGCAGCTTCTCTGCTTGCTGAAAACACAGAGAACAAACAGGGCTTGTGTCTTGAGAAAACAAACACAGCAACAGCAAAGCATAGTGTTCTACATAGCTCTTCCATGGAAAACAAGCAATTTAGATCCTAAAACCTTTGCTCTTGCTCTGCAGACGAGGAATACACCAACTGGTACAAAATATACTTCACTTGTGAAAAAGGGGCAAGAAAGTGTCTGCAGCAGCTTCTCTGCTTGCTGAAAACGCAGGGAACAAAGAGGGTTTGTGTCTTGAGAAAACCAACACAGCAACAGCAAAGCATAGTGTTCTACATATCTCTTCCAAGGAAATCAAGCAATTTAGGTCCTAAAACCTTTGCTCTTGCTCTGCAGACAAGGAATACACCAACTGGTACAAAATATACTTCACTTGTGAAAAAGGGGCAAGAAAGGTTCTGCAGCAGCTTCTCTGCTTGCTGAAAACACAGGGAACAAACAGGGTTTGTGTCTTTAGAAAACCAACACAGCAACAGCAAAGCATAGTGTTCTACATAGCTCTTCCATGGAAAACAAGCAATTTAAATCCTAAAACCTTTGCTCTTGCTCTGCAGACGAGGAATACACCAACTGGTACAAATATACTTCACTTGTGGAAAAGGGGCAAGAAAGTGTCTGCAGCAGCTTCTCTGCTTGCTGAAAACACAGGGAACAAACAGGGTTTGTGTTTTGAGAAAACCAACACAGCAACAGCAAAGCACAGTGTTCTACATATCTCTTCCAAGGAAATCAAGCAATTTAGGTCCTAAAACCTTTGCTCCTGCTCTCCAGACGAGGAATACACCAACTGGTACAAAATATACTTCACTAGTGGAAAAGGAGCAAGAAAGTGTCTGCAGCAGCTTCTCTGCTTGCTGAAAACACAGAGACCAAACAGGGTTTGTGTCTTTAGAAAACCAACACAGCAACAGCAAAAGCATAGTGTTCTACATAGCTCTTCCAAGGAAATCAAGCAATTTAGATCCTAAAACCTTTGCTCTTGCTCTGCAGACGAGGAATACACCAACTGGTACAAAATATACTTCACTTGTGGAAAAGGGGCAAGAAAGTGTCTGCAGCAGCTTCTCTGCTTGCTGAAAACACAGGAACAAACAGGGTTTGTGTCTTGAGAAAACCAACACAGCAACAGCAAAGCATAGTGTTCTACATAGCTCTTCCATGGAAAACAAGCAATTTAGATCCTAAAACCTTTGCTCTTGCTCTGCAGACGAGGAATACACAAACTGGTACAAAATATACTTCACTAGTGGAAAAGGAGCAAGAAAGTGTCTGCAGCAGCTTCTCTGCTTGCTGAAAACACAGAGAACAACAGGGCTTGTGTCTTGAGAAAACCAACACAGCAACAGCAAAGCATAGTGTTCTACATAGCTCTTCCATGGAAAACAAGCAATTTAGATCCTAAACCTTTGCTCTTGCTCTGCAGACGAGGAATACACCAACTGGTACAAAATATACTTCACTTGTGGAAAGGGGCAAGAAAGTGTCTGCAGCAGCTTCTCTGCTTGCTGAAAACACAGGGAACAAACAGGGTTTGTGTCTTGAGAAAACCAACACAGCAACAGCAAAGCACAGTGTTCTACATATCTCTTCCAAGGAAATCAAGCAATTTAGGTCCTAAAACCTTTGCTCCTGCTCTCCAGACGAGGAACACACCAACTGGTACAAAATATACTTCACTAGTGGAAAGGGAGCAAGAAAGTGTCTGCAGCAGCTTCTCTGCTTGCTGAAAACACAGAGACCAAACAGGTTTGTGTCTTTAGAAAACCAACACAGCAACAGCAAAGCATAGTGTTCTACATAGCTCTTCCATGGAAATCAAGCAATTTAGATCCTAAAACCTTTGCTCTTGCTCTGCAGACGAGAATACACCAACTGGTACAAAAATATACTTCACTAGTGGAAAAGAGCAAGAAAGTGTCTGCAGCAGCTCTCTGCTTGCTGAAAACACAGGGAACAAACAGGGTTTGTGTCTTGAGAAAACCAACACAGCAACAGCAAAGCACAGTGTTCTACATATCTCTTCCAAGGAAATCAAGCAATTTTGATCCTAAAACCTTTGCTCTTGCTCTGCAGACAAGGAATACACCAACTGGTACAAAATATACTTCACTTGTGAAAAAGGGGCAAGAAAGTGTCTGCAGCAGCTTCTCTGCTTGCTGCAAACACAGACAACCAACAGGACTTGTGTCTTGAGAAAACCAACACAGCAACAGCAAAGCATAGTGTTCTACATAGCTCTTCCATGGAAAACAAGCAATTTAGATCCTAAACCTTGCTCTTGCTCTGCAGACGAGGAATACACCAACTGGTACAAAATATACTTCACTTGTGGAAAAGGGGCAAGAAAGTGTCTGCAGCAGCTTCTCTGCTTGCTGAAAACACAGGGAACAAACAGGTTTGTGTCTTGAGAAAACCAACACAGCAACAGCAAAGCACAGTGTTCTACATATCTCTTCCAAGGAAATCAAGCAATTTAGGTCCTAAAACCTTTGCTCCTGCTCTCCAGACGAGGAATACACCAACTGGTACAAAATATACTTCACTAGTGGAAAAGGAGCAAGAAAGTGTCTGCAGCAGCTTCTCTGCTTGCTGAAAACACAGAGAACAAACAGGGTTTGTGTCTTTAGAAAACCAACACAGCAACAGCAAAGCATAGTGTTCTACATAGCTCTTCCATGGAAAACAAGCAATTTAGATCCTAAAACCTTTGCTCTTGCTCTGCAGACGAGGAATACACCAACTGGTACAAAATATACTTCACTTGTGGGAAAAGGGGCAAGAAAGTGTCTGCAGCAGCTTCTCTGCTTGCTGAAAACACAGGGAACAAACAGGGTTTGTGTCTTGAGAAAACCAACACAGCAACAGCAAAGCACAGTGTTCTACATATCTCTTCCAAGGAAATCAAGCAATTTACGTCCTAAAACCTTTGCTCCTGCTCTCCAGACGAGGAATACACCAACTGGTACAAAATATACTTCACTAGTGAAAAGGAGCAAGAAAGTGTCTGCAGCAGCTTCTCTGCTTGCTGAAAACACAGAGAACAAACAGGGCTTGTGTCTTGAGAAAAACAAACACAGCAACAGCAAAGCATAGTGTTCTACATAGCTCTTCCATGGAAAACAAGCAATTTAGATCCTAAAACCTTTGCTCTGCTCTGCAGACGAGGAATACACCAACTGGTACAAAATATACTTCACTTGTGGAAAAGGGGCAAGAAAGTGTCTGCAGCAGCTTCTCTGCTTGCTGAAAACACAGGGAACAAACAGGGTTTGTGTCTTGAGAAAACCAACACAGTAACAGCAAAGCACAGTGTTCTACATATCTCTTCCAAGGAAATCAAGCAATTTAGGTCCTAAAACCTTTGCTCCTGCTCTCCAGACGAGGAATACACCAACTGGTACAAAATATACTTCACTAGTGGAAAAGGAGCAAGAAAGTGTCTGCAGCAGCTTCTCTGCTTGCTGAAAACACAGAGACCAAACAGGGTTTGTGTCTTTAGAAAACCAACACAGCAACAGCAAAGCATAGTGTTCTACATAGCTCTTCCATGGAAATCAAGCAATTTAGATCCTAAAACCTTTGCTCTTGCTCTGCAGACGAGGAATACACCAACTGGTACAAAATATACTTCACTTGTGGAAAAGGGGCAAGAAAGTGTCTGCAGCAGCTTCTCTGCTTGCTGAAAACACAGGGAACAAACAGGTTTGTGTCTTGAGAAAACCAACACAGCAACAGCAAAGCACAGTGTTCTACATATCTCTTCCAAGGAAATCAAGCAATTTAGGTCCTAAAACCTTTGCTCCTGCTCTCCAGACGAGGAATACACCAACTGGTACAAAATATACGTCAGTAGTGGAGAAAGCAGGTACGTGTCTTCAAGAGCTTCTCTGCTCGCTGCAAGTACAGAGAACAAACAGGGTTTGTTTCTTGAGAAAACCAACACAGCAACAGCAAAGCATAGTGTTCTACAGAGCTCTTCCATGGAAATCAAGCAATTTAGGTCCTAACACATTTGCTCTTGCTTTGCAGACGAGGAACACACCAACTGGTACAAAATATACTTCACTTGTAAAAAGGGGCAAGAAAGTGTCTGCAGCAGCTTCTCTGCTTGCTGAAAACACAGAGACCAAACAGGGTTTGTGTCTTTAGAAAACCAACACAGCAACAGCAAAGCATAGTGTTCTACATAGCTCTTCCAAGGAATCAAGCAATTTAGATCCTAAAACCTTTGCTCTTGCTCTGCAGACGAGGAATACACCAACTGGTACAAAATATACTTCACTTGTGGAAAAGGGGCAAGAAAGTGTCTGCAGCAGCTTCTCTGCTTGCTGAAAACACAGGGAACAAACAGGGTTTGTGTCTTGAGAAAACCAACACAGCAACAGCAAAGCATAGTGTTCTACATAGCTCTTCCATGGAAAACAAGCAATTTAGATCCTAAAACCTTTGCTCTTGCTCTGCAGACGAGGAATACACAAACTGGTACAAAATATACTTCACTAGTGGAAAAGGAGCAAGAAAGTGTCTGCAGCAGCTTCTCTGCTTGCTGAAAACACAGAGAACAACAGGGCTTGTGTCTTGAGAAAACAAACACAGCAACAGCAAAGCATAGTGTTCTACAAGCTCTTCCATGGAAAACAAGCATTTAGATCCTAAAACCTTTGCTCTTGCTCTGCAGACGAGGAATACACCAACTGGTACAAAATATACTTCACTAGTGGAAAAGGGGCAAGAAAGTGTCTGCAGCAGCTTCTCTGCTTGCTGAAAACACAGGGAACAAACAGGGTTTGTGTCTTGAGAAAACCAACACAGCAACAGCAAAGCACAGTGTTCTACATATCTCTTCCAAGGAAATCAAGCAATTTAGGTCCTAAAACCTTTGCTCTGCTCTCCAGACGAGGAACACACCAACTGGTACAAAATATACTTCACTAGTGGAAAAGGAGCAAGAAAGTGTCTGCAGCAGCTTCTCTGCTTGCTGAAAACACAGAGACCAAACAGGGTTTGTGTCTTTAGAAAACCAACACAGCAACAGCAAAGGCATAGTGTTCTACATAGCTCTTCATGGAAATCAAGCAATTTAGATCTAAAACCTTTGCTCTTGCTCTGCAGACGAGGAATACACCAACTGGTACAAAATATACTTCACTTGTGGAAAAGGGCAAGAAAGTGTCTGCAGCAGCTTCTCTGCTTGCTGAAAACACAGAGAACAAACAGGCTTGTGTCTTGAGAAAACAAACACAGCAACAGCAAAGCACAGTGTTCTACATATCTCTTCCAAGGAAATCAAGCAATTTAGATCCTAAAACCTTTGCTCTTGCTCTGCAGACGAGGAATACACCAACTGGTACAAAATATACTTCACTTGTGGAAAAGGGGCAAGAAAGTGTCTGCAGCAGCTTCTCTGCTTGCTGAAAACACAGGGAACAAACAGGGTTTGTGTCTTTAGAAAACCAACACAGCAACAGCAAAGCACAGTCTTCTACATATCTCTTCCATGGAAATCAAGCAATTTAAGTCCTAAAACCTTTGCTCTTGCTTTGCAGACGAGGAACACACCAACTGGTACAAAATATACTTCACTTGTGAAAAAGGAGCAAGAAAGTGTCTGCAGCAGCTTCTCTGCTTGCTGAAAACACAGGGAACAAACAGGGTTTGTGTCTTGAGAAAACCAACACAGCAACAGCAAAGCATAGTGTTCTACATAGCTCTTCCATGGAAAACAAGCAATTTAGATCCTAAAACTTTGCTCTTGCTCTGCAGACGAGGAGTACACAAACTGGTACAAAATATACTTCACTAGTGGAAAAGGAGCAAGAAAGTGTCTGCAGCAGCTTCTCTGCTTGCTGAAAACACAGAGACCAAACAGGCTTGTGTCTTGAGAAAACCAACACAGCAACAGCAAAGCATAGTGTTCTACATAGCTCTTCCATGGAAACAAGCAATTTAGATCCTAAACCTTTGCTCTTGCTCTGCAGACGAGGAATACACCAACTGGTACAAAATATACTTCACTAGTGGAAAAGGGGCAAGAAAGTGTCTGCAGCAGCTTCTCTGCTGGCTGGAAACACATACAACTAACAAGGCTTGTGTCTTGAGAAAACCAACACAGTAACAGCAAAGCACAGTGTTCTACATATCTCTTCCAAGGAAATCAAGCAATTTAGGTCCTAAAACCCTTTGCTCCTGCTCTCCAGACGAGGAATACACCAACTGGTACAAAATATACGTCAGTAGTGGAGAAAGCAGGTACGTGTCTTCAAGAGCTTCTCTGCTCGCTGCAAGTACAGAGAACAAACAGGGTTTGTTTCTTGAGAAAACCAACACAGCAACAGCAAAGCATAGTGTTCTACAGAGCTCTTCCATGGAAATCAAGCAATTTAGGTCCTAACACATTTGCTCTTGCTTTGCAGACGAGGAACACACCAACTGGTACAAACATATACTTCACTTGTAAAAAAGGGGCAAGAAAGTGTCCTGCAGCAGCTTCTCTGCTTGCTGCAAACACAGACAACCAACAGGACTTGTGTCTTGAGAAAACCAACACAGCAACAGCAAAGCATAGTGTTCTACAGAGCTCTTCCATGGAAAACAAGCAATTTAGATCCTAAAACCTTTGCTCTTGCTCTGCAGACGAGGAATACACAAACTGGTACAAAATATACTTCACTAGTGGAAAAGGAGCAAGAAAGTGTCTGCAGCAGCTTCTCTGCTTGCTGAAAACACAGAGAACAAACAGGGCTTGTGTCTTGAGAAAACAAACACAGCAACAGCAAAGCATAGTGTTTCTACATAGCTCTTCCATGGAAAACAAGCAATTTAGATCCTAAAACCTTTGCTCTTGCTCTGCAGACGAGGAATACACCAACTGGTACAAAATATACTTCACTTGTGAAAAAGGGGCAAGAAAGTGTCTGCAGCAGCTTCTCTGCTTGCTGAAAACGCAGGGAACAAAGAGGGTTTGTGTCTTGAGAAAACCAACACAGCAACAGCAAAGCATAGTGTTCTACATATCTCTTCCAAGGAAATCAAGCAATTTAGGTCCTAAAACCTTTGCTCTTGCTCTGCAGACAAGGAATACACCAACTGGTACAAGATATACTTCACTTGTGAAAAAGGGGCAAGAAAGGTTCTGCAGCAGCTTCTCTGCTTGCTGAAAACACAGGGAACAAACAGGGTTTGTGTCTTTAGAAAACCAACACAGCAACAGCAAAGCATAGTGTTCTACATAGCTCTTCCATGGAAAAACAAGCAATTTAAATCCTAAAACCTTTGCTCTTGCTCTGCAGACGAGGAATACACCAACTGGTACAAAATATACTTCACCTTGTGGAAAAGGGGCAAGAAAGTGTCTGCAGCAGCTTCTCTGCTTGCTGAAAACACAGGGAACAAACAGGGTTTGTGTTTTGAGAAAACCAACACAGCAACAGCAAAGCACAGTGTTCTTACATATCTCTTCCAAGGAAATCAAGCAATTTAGGTCCTAAAACCTTTGCTCCTGCTCTCCAGACGAGGAATACACCAACTGGTACAAAATATACTTCACTAGTGGAAAAGGAGCAAGAAAGTGTCTGCAGCAGCTTCTCTGCTTGCTGAAAACACAGAGACCAAACAGGGTTTGTGTCTTTAGAAAACCAACACAGCAACAGCAAAGCATAGTGTTCTACATAGCTCTTCCAAGGAAATCAAGCAATTTAGATCCTAAAACCTTTGCTCTTGCTCTGCAGACGAGGAATACACCAACTGGTACAAAATATACTTCACTTGTGGAAAAGGGGCAAGAAAGTGTCTGCAGCAGCTTCTCTGCTTGCTGAAAACACAGGGAACAAACAGGGTTTGTGTCTTGAGAAAACCAACACAGCAACAGCAAAGCATAGTGTTCTACATAGCTCTTCCATGGAAAACAAGCAATTTAGATCCTAAAACCTTTGCTCTTGCTCTGCAGACGAGGAATACACAAACTGGTACAAAATATACTTCACTAGTGGAAAAGGAGCAAGAAAGTGTCTGCAGCAGCTTCTCTGCTTGCTGAAAACACAGAGAACAAACAGGGCTTGTGTCTTGAGAAAACCAACACAGCAACAGCAAAGCATAGTGTTCTACATAGCTCTTCCATGGAAAACAAGCAATTTAGATCCTAAAACCTTTGCTCTTGCTCTGCAGACGAGGAATACACCAACTGGTACAAAATATACTTCACTTGTGGAAAAGGGGCAAGAAAGTGTCTGCAGCAGCTTCTCTGCTTGCTGAAAACACAGGGAACAAACAGGGTTTGTGTCTTGAGAAAACCAACACAGCAACAGCAAAGCACAGTGTTCTACATATCTCTTCCAGGAAATCAAGCAATTTAGGTCCTAAAACCTTTGCTCCTGCTCTCCAGACGAGGAACACACCAACTGGTACAAAATATACTTCACTAGTGGAAAGGGAGCAAGAAAGTGTCTGCAGCAGCTTCTCTGCTTGCTGAAAACACAGAGACCAAACAGGGTTTGTGTCTTTAGAAAACCAACACAGCAACAGCAAAGCATAGGTGTTCTACATAGCTCTTCCATGGAAATCAAGCAATTTAGATCCTAAAACCTTTGCTCTTGCTCTGCAGACGAGGAATACACCAACTGGTACAAAATATACTTCACTAGTGGAAAAGGAGCAAGAAAGTGTCTGCAGCAGCTTCTCTGCTTGCTGAAAACACAGGGAACAAACAGGGTTTGTGTCTTGAGAAAACCAACACAGCAACAGCAAAGCACAGTGTTCTACATATCTCTTCCAAGGAAATCAAGCAATTTTGATCCTAAAACCTTTGCTCTTGCTCTGCAGACAAGGAATACACCAACTGGTACAAAATATACTTCACTTGTGAAAAAGGGGCAAGAAAGTGTCTGCAGCAGCTTCTCTGCTTGCTGCAAACACAGACAACCAACAGGACTTGTGTCTTGAGAAAACCAACACAGCAACAGCAAAGCATAGTGTTCTACATAGCTCTTCCATGGAAAACAAGCAATTTAGATCCTAAAACCTTTGCTCTTGCTCTGCAGACGAGGAATACACCAACTGGTACAAAATATACTTCACTTGTGGAAAAGGGGCAAGAAAGTGTCTGCAGCAGCTTCTCTGCTTGCTGAAAACACAGAGAACAAACAGGGTTTGTGTCTTTTAGAAAACCAACACAGCAACAGCAAAGCATAGTGTTCTACATAGCTCTTCCATGGAAAACAAGCAATTTAGATCCTAAAACCTTTGCTCTTGCTCTGCAGACGAGGAATACACCAACTGGTACAAAATATACTTCACTTGTGGAAAAGGGGCAAGAAAGTGTCTGCAGCAGCTTCTCTGCTTGCTGAAAACACAGGGAACAAACAGGGTTTGTGTCTTGAGAAAACCAACACAGCAACAGCAAAGCACAGTGTTCTACATATCTCTTCCAAGGAAATCAAGCAATTTACGTCCTAAAACCTTTGCTCCTGCTCTCCAGACGAGGAATACACCAACTGGTACAAAATATACTTCACTAGTGGAAAAGGAGCAAGAAAGTGTCTGCAGCAGCTTCTCTGCTTGCTGAAAACACAGAGAACAAACAGGGTTTGTGTCTTTAGAAAACCAACACAGCAACAGCAAAGCATAGTGTTCTACATAGCTCTTCCATGGAAAACAAGCAATTTAGATCCTAAAACCTTTGCTCTTGCTCTGCAGACGAGGAATACACCAACTGGTACAAAATATACTTCACTTGTGGAAAAGGGGCAAGAAAGTGTCTGCAGCAGCTTCTCTGCTTGCTGAAAACACAGGGAACAAACAGGGTTTGTGTCTTGAGAAAACCAACACAGCAACAGCAAAGCACAGTGTTCTACATATCTCTTCCAAGGAAATCAAGCAATTTAGGTCCTAAAACCTTTGCTCTTGCTCTGCAGACAAGGAATACACCAACTGGTACAAAATATACTTCACTTGTGGAAAAGGGGCAAGAAAGTGTCTGCAGCAGCTTCTCTGCTTGCTGAAAACACAGAGAACAAACAGGGTTTGTGTCTTTAGAAAACCAACACAGCAACAGCAAAGCATAGTGTTCTACATAGCTCTTCCATGGAAAACAAGCAATTTAGATCCTAAAACCTTTGCTCTTGCTCTGCAGACGAGGAATACACCAACTGGTACAAAATATACTTCACTTGTGGAAAAGGGGCAAGAAAGTGTCTGCAGCAGCTTCTCTGCTTGCTGAAAACACAGGGAACAAACAGGGTTTGTGTCTTGAGAAAACCAACACAGCAACAGCAAAGCATAGTGTTCTACATAGCTCTTCCATGGAAAACAAGCAATTTAGATCCTAAAACCTTTGCTCTTGCTCTGCAGAGGAGGAACACACCAACTGGTACAAAATATACTTCACTTGTGGAAAAGGGGCAAGAAAGTGTCTGCAGAAGCTTCTCTGCTTGCTGAAAACACAGGGAACAAACAGGGTTTGTGTCTTGAGAAAACCAACACAGCAACAGCAAAGCACAGTGTTCTACATATCTCTTCCAAGGAAATCAAGCAATTTAGATCCTAAAACCTTTGCTCTTGCTCTGCAGACAAGGAATACACCAACTGGTACAAAATATACTTCACTTGTGGAAAAGGGGCAAGAAAGTGTCTGCAGCAGCTTCTCTGCTTGCTGAAAACACAGGGAACAAACAGGGTTTGTGTCTTGAGAAAACCAACACAGCAACAGCAAAGCACAGTGTTCTACATATCTCTTCCAAGGAAATCAAGCAATTTAGGTCCTAAAACCTTTGCTCCTGCTCTCCAGACGAGGAATACACCAACTGGTACAAAATATACGTCAGTAGTGGAGAAAGCAGGTACGTGTCTTCAAGAGCTTCTCTGCTTGCTGAAAACACAGGGAACAAACAGGGCTTGTGTGTTTAGAAAACCAACACAGCAACAGCAAAGCATAGTGTTCTTAATAGCTCTTCCAATGAAATCAAGCAATTTATGTCCTAAAACCTTTGATCCGTCTCTGCAGACGAGGAACACACCAACTGGTACAAAATATACTTCACTTGTGGAAAAGGGGCAAGAAAGTGTCTGCAGCAGCTTCTCTGCTTGCTGCAAACACAGACAACCAACAGGACTTGTGTCTTGAGAAAACCAACACAGCAACAGCAAAGCATAGTGTTCTACATAGCTCTTCCATGGAAAACAAGCAATTTAGATCCTAAAACCTTTGCTCTTGCTCTGCAGACGAGGAATACACAAACTGGTACAAAATATACTTCACTTGTGGAAAAGGAGCAAGAAAGTGTCTGCAGCAGCTTCTCTGCTTGCTGAAAACACAGAGAACAAACAGGGCTTGTGTCTTGAGAAAACAAAGACAGCAACAGCAAAGCATAGTGTTCTACATAGCTCTTCCATGGAAAACAAGCAATTTAGATCCTAAAACCTTTGCTCTTGCTCTGCAGACGAGGAATACACCAACTGGTACAAAATATACTTCACTTGTGGAAAAGGGGCAAGAAAGTGTCTGCAGCAGCTTCTCTGCTTGCTGAAAACACAGGGAACAAACAGGGTTTGTGTCTTGAGAAAACCAACACAGCAACAGCAAAGCACAGTGTTCTACATATCTCTTCCAAGGAAATCAAGCAATTTAGGTCCTAAAAACCTTTGCTCTTGCTCTGCAGACAAGGAATACACCAACTGGTACAAAATATACTTCACTTGTGGAAAAGGGGCAAGAAAGTGTCTGCAGCAGCTTCTCTGCTTGCTGAAAACACAGGGAACAAACAGGGTTTGTGTCTTGAGAAAACCAACACAGCAACAGCAAAGCACAGTGTTCTACATATCTCTTCCATGGAAATCAAGCAATTTAGGTCCTAAAACCTTTGCTCTTGCTCTGCAGACAAGGAATACACCAACTGGTACAAAATATACTTCACTTGTGGAAAAGGGGCAAGAAAGTGTCTGCAGCAGCTTCTCTGCTTGCTGAAAACACAGGGAACAAACAGGGTTTGTGTCTTTAGAAAACCAACACAGCAACAGCAAAGCATAGTGTTCTACATAGCTCTTCCATGGAAAACAAGCAATTTAGATCCTAAAACCTTTGCTCTTGCTCTGCAGACAAGGAATACACCAACTGGTACAAAATATACTTCACTTGTGGAAAAGGGGCAAGAAAGTGTCTGCAGCAGCTTCTCTGCTTGCTGAAAACACAGGGAACAAACAGGGTTTGTGTCTTGAGAAAACCAACACAGCAACAGCAAAGCACAGTGTTCTACATAGCTCTTCCATGGAAAACAAGCAATTTAGATCCTAAAACCTTTGCTCCTGCTCTCCAGACGAGGAATACACCAACTGGTACAAAATATACTTCAGTTGTGGAAAAGGAGCAAGAAAGTGTCTGCAGCAGCTTCTCTGCTTGCTGAAAACACAGAGACCAAACAGGGTTTGTGTCTTTAGAAAACCAACACAGCAACAGCAAAGCATAGTGTTCTACATAGCTCTTCCATGGAAATCAAGCAATTTAGATCCTAAAACCTTTGCTCTTGCTCTGCAGACGAGGAATACACCAACTGGCACAAAATATACTTCACTTGTGGAAAAGGGGCAAGAAAGTGTCTGCAGCAGCTTCTCTGCTTGCTGAAAACACAGGGAACAAACAGGGTTTGTGTCTTGAGAAAACCAACACAGCAACAGCAAAGCACAGTGTTCTACATATCTCTTCCAAGGAAATCAAGCAATTTAGGTCCTAAAAACCTTTGCTCCTGCTCTCCAGACGAGGAATACACCAACTGGTACAAAATATACGTCAGTAGTGGAGAAAGCAGGTACGTGTCTTCAAGAGCTTCTCTGCTCGCTGCAAGTACAGAGAACAAACAGGGTTTGTTTCTTGAGAAAACCAACACAGCAACAGCAAAGCATAGTGTTCTACAGAGCTCTTCCATGGAAATCAAGCAATTTAGGTCCTAACACATTTGCTCTTGCTTTGCAGACGAGGAACACACCAACTGGTACAAAATATACTTCACTTGTAAAAAGGGGCAAGAAAGTGTCTGCAGCAGCTTCTCTGCTTGCTGCAAACACAGACAACCAACAGGACTTGTGTCTTGAGAAAACCAACACAGCAACAGCAAAGCATAGTGTTCTACAGAGCTCTTCCATGGAAAACAAGCAATTTAGATCCTAAAACCTTTGCTCTTGCTCTGCAGACGAGGAATACACAAACTGGTACAAAATATACTTCACTAGTGGAAAAGGAGCAAGAAAGTGTCTGCAGCAGCTTCTCTGCTTGCTGAAAACACAGAGAACAAACAGGGCTTGTGTCTTGAGAAAACAAACACAGCAACAGCAAAGCATAGTGTTCTACATAGCTCTTCCATGGAAAACAAGCAATTTAGATCCTAAAACCTTTGCTCTTGCTCTGCAGACGAGGAATACACCAACTGGTACAAAATATACTTCACTTGTGAAAAAGGGGCAAGAAAGTGTCTGCAGCAGCTTCTCTGCTTGCTGAAAACGCAGGGAACAAACAGGGTTTGTGTCTTGAGAAAACCAACACAGCAACAGCAAAGCACAGTGTTCTACATATCTCTTCCAAGGAAATCAAGCAATTTAGATCCTAAAACCTTTGCTCTTGCTCTGCAGACAAGGAATACACCAACTGGTACAAAATATACTTCACTTGTGAAAAAGGGGCAAGAAAGTGTCTGCAGCAGCTTCTCTGCTTGCTGCAAACACAGACAACCAACAGGACTTGTGTCTTGAGAAAACCAACACAGCAACAGCAAAGCATAGTGTTCTACATAGCTCTTCCATGGAAAACAAGCAATTTAGATCCTAAAACCTTTGCTCTTGCTCTGCAGACGAGGAATACACCAACTGGTACAAAATATACTTCACTTGTGGAAAAGGGGCAAGAAAGTGTCTGCAGCAGCTTCTCTGCTTGCTGAAAACACAGGGAACAAACAGGGTTTGTGTCTTGAGAAAACCAACACAGCAACAGCAAAGCACAGTGTTCTACATATCTCTTCCAAGGAAATCAAGCAATTTAGGTCCTAAAACCTTTGCTCCTGCTCTCCAGACGAGGAATACACCAACTGGTACAAAATATACTTCACTTGTGGAAAAGGAGCAAGAAAGTGTCTGCAGCAGCTTCTCTGCTTGCTGAAAACACAGAGAACAAACAGGGTTTGTGTCTTTAGAAAACCAACACAGCAACAGCAAAGCATAGTGTTCTACATAGCTCTTCCATGGAAAACAAGCAATTTAGATCCTAAAACCTTTGCTCTTGCTCTGCAGACGAGGAATACACCAACTGGTACAAAATATACTTCACTTGTGGAAAAGGGGCAAGAAAGTGTCTGCAGCAGCTTCTCTGCTTGCTGAAAACACAGGGAACAAACAGGGTTTGTGTCTTGAGAAAACCAACACAGCAACAGCAAAGCACAGTGTTCTACATATCTCTTCCAAGGAAATCAAGCAATTTAGGTCCTAAAACCTTTGCTCTTGCTCTGCAGACAAGGAATACACCAACTGGTACAAAATATACTTCACTTGTGGAAAAGGGGCAAGAAAGTGTCTGCAGCAGCTTCTCTGCTTGCTGAAAACACAGGGAACAAACAGGGTTTGTGTCTTTAGAAAACCAACACAGCAACAGCAAAGCATAGTGTTCTACATAGCTCTTCCATGGAAAACAAGCAATTTAGATCCTAAAACCTTTGCTCTTGCTCTGCAGACGAGGAATACACCAACTGGTACAAAATATACTTCACTTGTGGAAAAGGGGCAAGAAAGTGGTCTGCAGCAGCTTCTCTGCTTGCTGAAACACAGGGAACAAACAGGGTTTGTGTCTTGAGAAAACCAACACAGCAACAGCAAAGCATAGTGTTCTACATAGCTCTTCCATGGAAAACAAGCAATTTAGATCCTAAAACCTTTGCTCTTGCTCTGCAGAGGAGGAACACACCAACTGGTACAAAATATACTTCACTTGTGGAAAAGGGGCAAGAAAGTGTCTGCAGAAGCTTCTCTGCTTGCTGAAAACACAGGGAACAAACAGGGTTTGTGTCTTGAGAAAACCAACACAGCAACAGCAAAGGCACAGTGTTCTACATATCTCTTCCAAGGAAATCAAGCAATTTAGATCCTAAAACCTTTGCTCTTGCTCTGCAGACAAGGAATACACCAACTGGTACAAAATATACTTCACTTGTGGAAAAGGGGGCAAGAAAGTGTCTGCAGCAGCTTCTCTGCTTGCTGAAAACACAGGGAACAAACAGGGTTTGTGTCTTGAGAAAACCAACACAGCAACAGCAAAGCACAGTGTTCTACATATCTCTTCCAAGGAAATCAAGCAATTTAGGTCCTAAAACCTTTGCTCCTGCTCTCCAGACGAGGAATACACCAACTGGTACAAAATATACGTCAGTAGTGGAGAAAGCAGGTACGTGTCTTCAAGAGCTTCTCTGCTCGCTGCAAGTACAGAGAACAAACAGGGTTTGTTTCTTGAGAAAACCGACACAGCAACAGCAAAGCATAGTGTTTCTACAGAGCTCTTCCATGGAAATCAAGCAATTTAGGTCCTAACACATTTGCTCTTGCTTTGCAGACAAGGAACACACCAACTGGTACAAAATATACTTCACTTGTAAAAAGGGGCAAGAAAGTGTCTGCAGCAGCTTCTCTGCTTGCTGCAAACACAGACAACCAACAGGACTTGTGTCTTGAGAAAACCAACACAGCAACAGCAAAGCATAGTGTTCTACAGAGCTCTTCCATGGAAAACAAGCAATTTAGATCCTAAAACCTTTGCTCTTGCTCTGCAGAAGAGGAATACACCAACTGGTACAAAATATACTTCACTAGTGGAAAAGGAGCAAGAAAGTGTCTGCAGCAGCTTTTCTGCTCGCTGGAAACACATACAACCAACAAGACTTGTGTCTTGAGAAACCAACACAGTAACAGCAAAGCATAGTGTTCTACAGAGCTCTTCCATGGAAATCAAGCAATTTAGTCCTAAAACCTTTGCTCTTGCTCTGCAGACGAGGAACACACCAACTGGTACAAATATTACGTCAGTAGTGGAGAAAGCAGGTACGTGTCTTCAAGAGTTTCTCTGCTTGCTGAAAACACAGGGAACAAACAGGGCTTGTGTTTTTAGAAAACCAACACAGCAACAGCAAAGCATAGTGTTCTACATAGCTCTTCCAATGAAATCAAGCAATTTAGGTCCTAAAACCTTTGATCCGTCTCTGCAGACGAGGAACACACCAACTGGTACAAAATATACTTCACTTGTGAAAAAGGGGCAAGAAAGTGTCTGCAGCAGCTTCTCTGCTTGCTGCAAACACAGACAACCAACAGGACTTGTGTCTTGAGAAAACCAACACACAGCAACAGCAAAGCATAGTGTTCTACATAGCTCTTCCATGGAAATCAAGCAATTTAGATCCTAAAACCTTTGCTCTTGCTCTGCCGACAAGGAATACACAACTGGTACAAAATATACTTCACTAGTCGAAAAGGAGCAAGAAAGTGTCTGCAGCAGCTTCTCTGCTTGCTGAAAACACAGAGAACAAACAGGGCTTGTGTCTTGAGAAAACCAACACAGCAACAGCAAAGCATAGTGTTCTACATAGCTCTTCCATGGAAAACAAGCAATTTAGATCCTAAAACCTTTGCTCTTGCTCTGCAGACGAGGAATACACCAACTGGTACAAAATATACTTCACTTGTTGAAAAGGGGCAAGAAAGTGTCTGACGCAGCTTCTCTGCTTGCTGAAAACACAGGGAACAAACAGGGTTTGTGTCTTGAGAAAATCAACACAGCAACAGCAAAGCACAATGTTCTACATATCTCTTCCAAGGAAATCAAGCAATTTAGGGTCCTAAAACCTTTGCTCTTGCTCTGCAGACAAGGAATACACCAACTGGTACAAAATATACTTCACTTGTGGAAAAGGGGCAAGAAAGTGTCTGCAGCAGCTTCTCTGCTTGCTGAAAACACAGGGAACAAACAGGGTTTGTGTCTTTAGAAAACCAACACAGCAACAGCAAAGCATAGTGTTCTACATAGCTCTTCCATGGAAAACAAGCAATTTAGATCCTAAAACCTTTGCTCTTGCTCTGCAGACGAGGAATACACCAACTGTACAAAATATACTTCACTTGTGGAAAAGGGGCAAGAAAGTGTCTGCAGCGCAGCTTCTCTGCTTGCTGAAAACACAGGGAACAAACAGGGTTTGTGTCTTGAGAAAACCAACACAGCAACAGCAAAGCACAGTGTTCTACATATCTCTTCCAAGGAAATCAAGCAATTTAGGTCCTAAAACCTTTGCACCTGCTCTCCAGACGAGGAATACACCAACTGGTACAAAATATACTTCACTAGTGGAAAAGGAGCAAGAAAGTGTCTGCAGCAGCTTCTCTGCTTGCTGAAAACACAGAGAACAAACAGGGTTTGTGTCTTTAGAAAACCAACACAGCAACAGCAAAGCATAGTGTTCTACATAGCTCTTCCATGGAAAACAAGCAATTTAGATCCTAAAACCTTTGCTCTTGCTCTGCAGACGAGGAATACACCAACTGGTACAAAATATACTTCACTTGTGGAAAAGGGGCAAGAAAGTGTCTGCAGCAGCTTCTCTGCTTGCTGAAAACACAGGGAACAAACAGGGTTTGTGTCTTGAGAAAACCAACACAGCAACAGCAAAGCACAGTCTTCTACATATCTCTTCCATGGAAATCAAGCAATTTAAGTCCTAAAACCTTTGCTCTTGCTTTGCAGACGAGGAACACACCAACTGGTACAAAATATACTTCACTTGTGAAAAAGGGGCAAGAAAGTGTCTGCAGCAGCTTCTCTGCTTGCTGAAAACACAGGGAACAAACAGGGTTTGTGTCTTGAGAAAACCAACACAGCAACAGCAAAGCATAGTGTTCTACATAGCTCTTCCATGGAAAACAAGCAATTTAGATCCTAAAACCTTTGCTCTTGCTCTGCAGACGAGGAATACACAAACTGGTACAAAATATACTTCACTAGTGGAAAAGGAGCAAGAAAGTGTCTGCAGCAGCTTCTCTGCTTGCTGAAAACACAGAGAACAAACAGGGCTTGTGTCTTGAGAAAACCAACACAGCAACAGCAAAGCATAGTGTTCTACATAGCTCTTCCATGGAAAACAAGCAATTTAGATCCTAAAACCTTTGCTCTTGCTCTGCAGACGAGGAATACACCAACTGGTACAAAATATACTTCACTTGTGGAAAAGGGGCAAGAAAGTGTCTGCAGCAGCTTCTCTGCTTGCTGAAAACACAGGGAACAAACAGGGTTTGTGTCTTTAGAAAACCAACACAGCAACAGCAAAGCACAGTGTTCTACATATCTCTTCCAAGGAAATCAAGCAATTTAGGTCCTAAAACCTTT
Source organism: Prinia subflava (assembly GCF_021018805.1). Taxonomy (NCBI): domain Eukaryota; kingdom Metazoa; phylum Chordata; class Aves; order Passeriformes; family Cisticolidae; genus Prinia; species Prinia subflava. The sequence goes on along the minus strand of NW_026960718.1, from coordinate 17,609 downwards.
GCTCCTGCTCTCCAGACGAGGAATACACCAACTGGTACAAAATATACTTCACTAGTGGAAAAGGAGCAAGAAAGTGTCTGCAGCAGCTTCTCTGCTTGCTGAAAACACAGAGACCAAACAGGGTTTGTGTCTTTAGAAAACCAACACAGCAACAGCAAAGCATAGTGTTCTACATAGCTCTTCCATGGAAATCAAGCAATTTAGATCCTAAAACCTTTGCTCTTGCTCTGCAGACGAGGAATACACCAACTGGTACAAAATATACTTCACTTGTGGAAAAGGGGCAAGAAAGTGTCTGCAGCAGCTTCTCTGCTTGCTGCAAACACAGACAACCAACAGGACTTGTGTCTTCAGAAAACCAACACAGCAACAGCAAAGCATAGTGTTCTACATAGCTCTTCCATGGAAAACAAGCAATTTAGATCCTAAAACCTTTGCTCTTGCTCTGCAGAAGAGGAATACACCAACTGGTACAAAATATACTTCACTTGTGGAAAAGGGGCAAGAAAGTGTCTGCAGCAGCTTCTCTGCTTGCTGAAAACACAGAGAACAAACAGGGTTTGTGTCTTTAGAAAACCAACACAGCAACAGCAAAGCATAGTGTTCTACATAGCTCTTCCATGGAAAACAAGCAATTTAGATCCTAAAACCTTTGCTCTTGCTCTGCAGACGAGGAATACACCAACTGGTACAAAATATACTTCACTTGTGGAAAAGGGGCAAGAAAGTGTCTGCAGCAGCTTCTCTGCTTGCTGAAAACACAGGGAACAAACAGGGTTTGTGTCTTGAGAAAACCAACACAGCAACAGCAAAGCATAGTGTTCTACATAGCTCTTCCATGGAAAACAAGCAATTTAGATCCTAAAACCTTTGCTCTTGCTCTGCAGAGGAGGAACACACCAACTGGTACAAAATATACTTCACTTGTGGAAAAGGGGCAAGAAAGTGTCTGCAGAAGCTTCTCTGCTTGCTGAAAACACAGGGAACAAACAGGGTTTGTGTCTTGAGAAAACCAACACAGCAACAGCAAAGCACAGTGTTCTACATATCTCTTCCAAGGAAATCAAGCAATTTAGATCCTAAAACCTTTGCTCTTGCTCTGCAGACAAGGAATACACCAACTGGTACAAAATATACTTCACTTGTGGAAAAGGGGCAAGAAAGTGTCTGCAGCAGCTTCTCTGCTTGCTGAAAACACAGGGAACAAACAGGGTTTGTGTCTTGAGAAAACCAACACAGCAACAGCAAAGCACAGTGTTCTACATATCTCTTCCAAGGAAATCAAGCAATTTAGGTCCTAAAACCTTTGCTCCTGCTCTCCAGACGAGGAATACACCAACTGGTACAAAATATACGTCAGTAGTGGAGAAAGCAGGTACGTGTCTTCAAGAGCTTCTCTGCTTGCTGAAAACACAGGGAACAAACAGGGCTTGTGTGTTTAGAAAACCAACACAGCAACAGCAAAGCATAGTGTTCTTAATAGCTCTTCCAATGAAATCAAGCAATTTATGTCCTAAAACCTTTGATCCGTCTCTGCAGACGAGGAACACACCAACTGGTACAAAATATACTTCACTTGTGGAAAAGGGGCAAGAAAGTGTCTGCAGCAGCTTCTCTGCTTGCTGCAAACACAGACAACCAACAGGACTTGTGTCTTGAGAAAACCAACACAGCAACAGCAAAGCATAGTGTTCTACATAGCTCTTCCATGGAAAACAAGCAATTTAGATCCTAAAACCTTTGCTCTTGCTCTGCAGACGAGGAATACACAAACTGGTACAAAATATACTTCACTTGTGGAAAAGGAGCAAGAAAGTGTCTGCAGCAGCTTCTCTGCTTGCTGAAAACACAGAGAACAAACAGGGCTTGTGTCTTGAGAAAACAAAGACAGCAACAGCAAAGCATAGTGTTCTACATAGCTCTTCCATGGAAAACAAGCAATTTAGATCCTAAAACCTTTGCTCTTGCTCTGCAGACGAGGAATACACCAACTGGTACAAAATATACTTCACTTGTGGAAAAGGGGCAAGAAAGTGTCTGCAGCAGCTTCTCTGCTTGCTGAAAACACAGGGAACAAACAGGGTTTGTGTCTTGAGAAAACCAACACAGCAACAGCAAAGCACAGTGTTCTACATATCTCTTCCAAGGAAATCAAGCAATTTAGGTCCTAAAACCTTTGCTCTTGCTCTGCAGACAAGGAATACACCAACTGGTACAAAATATACTTCACTTGTGGAAAAGGGGCAAGAAAGTGTCTGCAGCAGCTTCTCTGCTTGCTGAAAACACAGGGAACAAACAGGGTTTGTGTCTTGAGAAAACCAACACAGCAACAGCAAAGCACAGTGTTCTACATATCTCTTCCATGGAAATCAAGCAATTTAGGTCCTAAAACCTTTGCTCTTGCTCTGCAGACAAGGAATACACCAACTGGTACAAAATATACTTCACTTGTGGAAAAGGGGCAAGAAAGTGTCTGCAGCAGCTTCTCTGCTTGCTGAAAACACAGGGAACAAACAGGGTTTGTGTCTTTAGAAAACCAACACAGCAACAGCAAAGCATAGTGTTCTACATAGCTCTTCCATGGAAAACAAGCAATTTAGATCCTAAAACCTTTGCTCTTGCTCTGCAGACGAGGAATACACCAACTGGTACAAAATATACTTCACTTGTGGAAAAGGGGCAAGAAAGTGTCTGCAGCAGCTTCTCTGCTTGCTGAAAACACAGGGAACAAACAGGGTTTGTGTCTTGAGAAAACCAACACAGCAACAGCAAAGCATAGTGTTCTACATAGCTCTTCCATGGAAAACAAGCAATTTAGATCCTAAAACCTTTGCTCTTGCTCTGCAGAGGAGGAACACACCAACTGGTACAAAATATACTTCAGTTGTGGAAAAGGGGCAAGAAAGTGTCTGCAGAAGCTTCTCTGCTTGCTGAAAACACAGGGAACAAACAGGGTTTGTGTCTTGAGAAAACCAACACAGCAACAGCAAAGCACAGTGTTCTACATATCTCTTCCAAGGAAATCAAGCAATTTAGATCCTAACCTTTGCTCTTGCTCTGCAGACAAGGAATACACCAACTGGTACAAAATATACTTCACTTGTGGAAAAGGGGCAAGAAAGTGTCTGCAGCAGCTTCTCTGCTTGCTGCAAACACAGACAACCAACAGGACTTGTGTCTTGAGAAAACCAACACAGCAACAGCAAAGCATAGTGTTCTACATATCTCTTCCAAGGAAATCAAGCAATTTAGGTCCTAAAACCTTTGCTCCTGCTCTCCAGACGAGGAATACACCAACTGGTACAAAATATACTTCACTAGTGGAAAAGGAGCAAGAAAGTGTCTGCAGCAGCTTCTCTGCTTGCTGAAAACACAGAGACCAAACAGGGTTTGTGTCTTTAGAAAACCAACACAGCAACAGCAAAGCATAGTGTTCTACATAGCTCTTCCATGGAAATCAAGCAATTTAGATCCTAAAACCTTTGCTCTTGCTCTGCAGACGAGGAATACACCAACTGGCACAAAATATACTTCACTTGTGGAAAAGGGGCAAGAAAGTGTCTGCAGCAGCTTCTCTGCTTGCTGAAAACACAGGGAACAAACAGGGTTTGTGTCTTGAGAAAACCAACACAGCAACAGCAAAGCACAGTGTTCTACATATCTCTTCCAAGGAAATCAAGCAATTTACGTCCTAAAACCTTTGCTCCTGCTCTCCAGACGAGGAATACACCAACTGGTACAAAATATACGTCAGTAGTGGAGAAAGCTGGTACGTGTCTTCAAGAGCTTCTCTGCTCGCTGCAAGTACAGAGAACAAACAGGTTTTGTTTCTTGAGAAAACCAACACAGCAACAGCAAAGCATAGTGTTCTACAGAGCTCTTCCATGGAAATCAAGCAATTTAGGTCCTAACACATTTGCTCTTGCTTTGCAGACGAGGAACACACCAACTGGTACAAAATATACTTCACTTGTAAAAAGGGGCAAGAAAGTGTCTGCAGCAGCTTCTCTGCTTGCTGCAAACACAGACAACCAACAGGACTTGTGTCTTGAGAAAACCAACACAGCAACAGCAAAGCATAGTGTTCTACAGAGCTCTTCCATGGAAAACAAGCAATTTAGATCCTAAAACCTTTGCTCTTGCTCTGCAGACGAGGAATACACAAACTGGTACAAAATATACTTCACTAGTGGAAAAGGAGCAAGAAAGTGTCTGCAGCAGCTTCTCTGCTTGCTGAAAACACAGAGAACAAACAGGGCTTGTGTCTTGAGAAAACAAACACAGCAACAGCAAAGCATAGTGTTCTACATAGCTCTTCCATGGAAAACAAGCAATTTAGATCCTAAAACCTTTGCTCTTGCTCTGCAGACGAGGAATACACCAACTGGTACAAAATATACTTCACTTGTGAAAAAGGGGCAAGAAAGTGTCTGCAGCAGCTTCTCTGCTTGCTGAAAACGCAGGGAACAAACAGGGTTTGTGTCTTGAGAAAACCAACACAGCAACAGCAAAGCACAGTGTTCTACATATCTCTTCCAAGGAAATCAAGCAATTTAGATCCTAAAACCTTTGCTCTTGCTCTGCAGACAAGGAATACACCAACTGGTACAAAATATACTTCACTTGTGGAAAAGGGGCAAGAAAGTGTCTGCAGCAGCTTCTCTGCTTGCTGCAAACACAGACAACCAACAGGACTTGTGTCTTGAGAAAACCAACACAGCAACAGCAAAGCATAGTGTTCTACATAGCTCTTCCATGGAAAACAAGCAATTTAGATCCTAAAACCTTTGCTCTTGCTCTGCAGACGAGGAATACACCAACTGGTACAAAATATACTTCACTTGTGGAAAAGGGGCAAGAAAGTGTCTGCAGCAGCTTCTCTGCTTGCTGAAAACACAGGGAACAAACAGGGTTTGTGTCTTGAGAAAACCAACACAGCAACAGCAAAGCACAGTGTTCTACATATCTCTTCCAAGGAAATCAAGCAATTTAGATCCTAAAACCTTTGCTCTTGCTCTGCAGACAAGGAATACACCAACTGGTACAAAATATACTTCACTTGTGAAAAAGGGGCAAGAAAGTGTCTGCAGCAGCTTCTCTGCTTGCTGCAAACACAGACAACCAACAGGACTTGTGTCTTTAGAAAACCAACACAGCAACAGCAAAGCATAGTGTTCTACATAGCTCTTCCATGGAAAACAAGCAATTTAGATCCTAAAACCTTTGCTCTTGCTCTGCAGACGAGGAATACACAAACTGGTACAAAATATACTTCACTAGTGGAAAAGGAGCAAGAAAGTGTCTGCAGCAGCTTCTCTGCTTGCTGAAAACACAGAGAACAAACAGGGCTTGTGTCTTGAGAAAACAAACACAGCAACAGCAAAGCATAGTGTTCTACATAGCTCTTCCATGGAAAACAAGCAATTTAGATCCTAAAACCTTTGCTCTTGCCCTGCAGACGAGGAATACACCAACTGGTACAAAATATACTTCACTTGTGAAAAAGGGGCAAGAAAGTGTCTGCAGCAGCTTCTCTGCTTGCTGAAAACGCAGGGAACAAACAGGGTTTGTGTCTTGAGAAAACCAACACAGCAACAGCAAAGCACAGTGTTCTACATATCTCTTCCAAGGAAATCAAGCAATTTAGGTCCTAAAACCTTTGCTCTTGCTCTGCAGACAAGGAATACACCAACTGGTACAAAATATACTTCACTTGTGAAAAAGGGGCAAGAAAGTGTCTGCAGCAGCTTCTCTGCTTGCTGCAAACACAGACAACCAACAGGACTTGTGTCTTGAGAAAACCAACACAGCAACAGCAAAGCATAGTGTTCTACATAGCTCTTCCATGGAAAACAAGCAATTTAGATCCTAAAACCTTTGCTCTTGCTCTGCAGACGAGGAATACACCAACTGGTACAAAATATACTTCACTTGTGGAAAAGGAGCAAGAAAGTGTCTGCAGCAGCTTCTCTGCTTGCTGAAAACACAGGGAACAAACAGGGTTTGTGTCTTGAGAACACCAACACAGCAACAGCAAAGCACAGTGTTCTACATATCTCTTCCAAGGAAATCAAGCAATTTAGGTCCTAAAACCTTTGCTCCTGCTCTCCAGACGAGGAATACACCAACTGGTACAAAATATACTTCACTAGTGGAAAAGGAGCAAGAAAGTGTCTGCAGCAGCTTCTCTGCTTGCTGAAAACACAGAGAACAAACAGGGTTTGTGTCTTTAGAAAACCAACACAGCAACAGCAAAGCATAGTGTTCTACATAGCTCTTCCATGGAAAACAAGCAATTTAGATCCTAAAACCTTTGCTCTTGCTCTGCAGACGAGGAATACACCAACTGGTACAAAATATACTTCACTTGTGGAAAAGGGGCAAGAAAGTGTCTGCAGCAGCTTCTCTGCTTGCTGAAAACACAGGGAACAAACAGGGTTTGTGTCTTTAGAAAACCAACACAGCAACAGCAAAGCACAGTCTTCTACATATCTCTTCCATGGAAATCAAGCAATTTAAGTCCTAAAACCTTTGCTCTTGCTTTGCAGACGAGGAACACACCAACTGGTACAAAATATACTTCACTTGTGAAAAAGGGGCAAGAAAGTGTCTGCAGCAGCTTCTCTGCTTGCTGAAAACACAGGGAACAAACAGGGTTTGTGTCTTGAGAAAACCAACACAGCAACAGCAAAGCACAGTGTTCTACATATCTCTTCCAAGGAAATCAAGCAATTTAGGTCCTAAAACCTTTGATCCTGCTCTCCAGACGAGGAATACACCAACTGGTACAAAATATACTTCACTTGTGGAAAAAGAGCAAGAAAGTGTCTGCAGCAGCTTCTCTGCTTGCTGAAAACACAGAGAACAAAAAGGGTTTGTGTCTTGACAAAACCAACACAGCAACAGCAAAGCACAGTGTTCTACATATCTCTTCCAAGGAAATCAAGCAATTTAGGTCCTAAAACCTTTGCTCCTGCTCTCCAGACGAGGAATACACCAACTGGTACAAAATATACTTCACTAGTGGAAAAGGAGCAAGAAAGTGTCTGCAGCAGCTTCTCTGCTTGCTGAAAACACAGAGAACAAACAGGGTTTGTGTCTTTAGAAAACCAACACAGCAACAGCAAAGCATAGTGTTCTACATAGCTCTTCCTTGGAAAACAAGCAATTTAGATCCTAAAACCTTTGCTCTTGCTCTGCAGACGAGGAATACACCAACTGGTACAAAATATACTTCACTTGTGGAAAAGGGGCAAGAAAGTGTCTGCAGCAGCTTCTCTGCTTGCTGAAAACACAGGGAACAAACAGGGTTTGTGTCTTTAGAAAACCAACACAGCAACAGCAAAGCACAGTCTTCTACATATCTCTTCCATGGAAATCAAGCAATTTAAGTCCTAAAACCTTTGCTCTTGCTTTGCAGACGAGGAACACACCAACTGGTACAAAATATACTTCACTTGTGAAAAAGGGGCAAGAAAGTGTCTGCAGCAGCTTCTCTGCTTGCTGAAAACACAGGGAACAAACAGGGTTTGTGTCTTGAGAAAACCAACACAGCAACAGCAAAGCATAGTGTTCTACAGAGCTCTTCCATGGAAAACAAGCAATTTAGATCCTAAAACCTTTGCTCTTGCTCTGCAGACGAGGAATACACAAACTGGTACAAAATATACTTCACTAGTGGAAAAGGAGCAAGAAAGTGTCTGCAGCAGCTTCTCTGCTTGCTGAAAACACAGAGAACAAACAGGGCTTGTGTCTTGAGAAAACAAACACAGCAACAGCAAAGCATAGTGTTCTACATAGCTCTTCCATGGAAAACAAGCAATTTAGATCCTAAAACCTTTGCTCTTGCTCTGCAGACGAGGAATACACCAACTGGTACAAAATATACTTCACTTGTGAAAAAGGGGCAAGAAAGTGTCTGCAGCAGCTTCTCTGCTTGCTGAAAACGCAGGGAACAAACAGGGTTTGTGTCTTGAGAAAACCAACACAGCAACAGCAAAGCACAGTGTTCTACATATCTCTTCCAAGGAAATCAAGCAATTTAGATCCTAAAACCTTTGCTCTTGCTCTGCAGACAAGGAATACACCAACTGGTACAAAATATACTTCACTTGTGAAAAAGGGGCAAGAAAGTGTCTGCAGCAGCTTCTCTGCTTGCTGCAAACACAGACAACCAACAGGACTTGTGTCTTTAGAAAACCAACACAGCAACAGCAAAGCATAGTGTTCTACATAAGCTCTTCCATGGAAAACAAGCAATTTAGATCCTAAAACCTTTGCTCTTGCTCTGCAGACGAGGAATACACCAACTGGTACAAAATATACTTCACTTGTGGAAAAGGGGCAAGAAAGTGTCTGCAGCAGCTTCTCTGCTTGCTGAAAACACAGGGAACAAACAGGGTTTGTGTCTTGAGAAAACCAACACAGCAACAGCAAAGCACAGTGTTCTACATATCTCTTCCAAGGAAATCAAGCAATTTAGGTCCTAAAACCTTTGCTCCTGCTCTCCAGACGAGGAATACACCAACTGGTACAAAATATACTTCACTAGTGGAAAAGGAGCAAGAAAGTGTCTGCAGCAGCTTCTCTGCTTGCTGAAAACACAGAGACCAAACAGGGTTTGTGTCTTTAGAAAACCAACACAGCAACAGCAAAGCATAGTGTTCTACATAGCTCTTCCATGGAAAACAAGCAATTTAGATCCTAAAACCTTTGCTCTTGCTCTGCAGACGAGGAATACACCAACTGGTACAAAATATACTTCACTTGTGGAAAAGGGGCAAGAAAGTGTCTGCAGCAGCTTCTCTGCTTGCTGAAAACACAGGGAACAAACAGGGTTTGTGTCTTGAGAAAACCAACACAGCAACAGCAAAGCACAGTGTTCTACATATCTCTTCCAAGGAAATCAAGCAATTTAGGTCCTAAAACCTTTGCTCTTGCTCTGCAGACAAGAAATACACCAACTGGTACAAAATATACTTCACTTGTGGAAAAGGGGCAAGAAAGTGTCTGCAGCAGCTTCTCTGCTTGCTGAAAACACAGGGAACAAACAGGGTTTGTGTCTTTAGAAAACCAACACAGCAACAGCAAAGCATAGTGTTCTACATAGCTCTTCCATGGAAAACAAGCAATTTAGATCCTAAAACCTTTGCTCTTGCTCTGCAGACGAGGAATACACCAACTGGTACAAAATATACTTCACTTGTGGAAAAGGGGCAAGAAAGTGTCTGCAGCAGCTTCTCTGCTTGCTGAAAACACAGGGAACAAACAGGGTTTGTGTCTTGAGAAAACCAACACAGCAACAGCAAAGCATAGTGTTCTACATAGCTCTTCCATGGAAAACAAGCAATTTAGATCCTAAAACCTTTGCTCTTGCTCTGCAGAGGAGGAACACACCAACTGGTACAAAATATACTTCACTTGTGGAAAAGGGGCAAGAAAGTGTCTGCAGAAGCTTCTCTGCTTGCTGAAAACACAGGGAACAAACAGGGTTTGTGTCTTGAGAAAACCAACACAGCAACAGCAAAGCACAGTGTTCTACATATCTCTTCCAAGGAAATCAAGCAATTTAGATCCTAAAACCTTTGCTCTTGCTCTGCAGACAAGGAATACACCAACTGGTACAAAATATACTTCACTTGTGGAAAAGGGGCAAGAAAGTGTCTGCAGCAGCTTCTCTGCTTGCTGAAAACACAGGGAACAAACAGGGTTTGTGTCTTGAGAAAACCAACACAGCAACAGCAAAGCACAGTGTTCTACATATCTCTTCCAAGGAAATCAAGCAATTTAGGTCCTAAAACCTTTGCTCCTGCTCTCCAGACGAGGAATACACCAACTGGTACAAAATATACGTCAGTAGTGGAGAAAGCAGGTACGTGTCTTCAAGAGCTTCTCTGCTCGCTGCAAGTACAGAGAACAAACAGGGTTTGTTTCTTGAGAAAACCAACACAGCAACAGCAAAGCATAGTGTTCTACAGAGCTCTTCCATGGAAATCAAGCAATTTAGGTCCTAACACATTTGCTCTTGCTTTGCAGACGAGGAACACACCAACTGGTACAAAATATACTTCACTTGTAAAAAGGGGCAAGAAAGTGTCTGCAGCAGCTTCTCTGCTTGCTGCAAACACAGACAACCAACAGGACTTGTGTCTTGAGAAAACCAACACAGCAACAGCAAAGCATAGTGTTCTACAGAGCTCTTCCATGGAAAACAAGCAATTTAGATCCTAAAACCTTTGCTCTTGCTCTGCAGAAGAGGAATACACCAACTGGTACAAAATATACTTCACTAGTGGAAAAGGAGCAAGAAAGTGTCTGCAGCAGCTTCTCTGCTTGCTGAAAACACAGAGAACAAACAGGGTTTGTGTCTTTAGAAAACCAACACAGCAACAGCAAAGCATAGTGTTCTACATAGCTCTTCCATGGAAAACAAGCAATTTAGATCCTAAAACCTTTGCTCTTGCTCTGCAGACGAGGAATACACCAACTGGTACAAAATATACTTCACTTGTGGAAAAGGGGCAAGAAAGTGTCTGCAGCAGCTTCTCTGCTTGCTGAAAACACAGGGAACAAACAGGGTTTGTGTCTTGAGAAAACCAACACAGCAACAGCAAAGCACAGTCTTCTACATATCTCTTCCATGGAAATCAAGCAATTTAAGTCCTAAAACCTTTGCTCTTGCTTTGCAGACGAGGAACACACCAACTGGTACAAAATATACTTCACTTGTGAAAAAGGGGCAAGAAAGTGTCTGCAGCAGCTTCTCTGCTTGCTGAAAACACAGGGAACAAACAGGGTTTGTGTCTTGAGAAAACCAACACAGCAACAGCAAAGCATAGTGTTCTACAGAGCTCTTCCATGGAAAACAAGCAATTTAGATCCTAAAACCTTTGCTCTTGCTCTGCAGAAGAGGAATACACCAACTGGTACAAAATATACTTCACTTGTGGAAAAGGGGCAAGAAAGTGTCTGCAGCAGCTTTTCTGCTCGCTGGAAACACATACAACCAACAAGACTTGTGTCTTGAGAAAACCAACACAGTAACAGCAAAGCATAGTGTTCTACATATCTCTTCCATGGAAATCAAGCAATTTTAGTCCTAAAACCTTTGCTCTTGCTTTGCAGACGAGGAACACACCAACTGGTACAAAATATACGTCAGTAGTGGAGAAAGCAGGTACGTGTCTTCAAGAGTTTCTCTGCTTGCTGAAAACACAGGGAACAAACAGGGCTTGTGTGTTTAGAAAACCAACACAGCAACAGCAAAGCATAGTGTTCTTAATAGCTCTTCCAATGAAATCAAGCAATTTATGTCCTAAAACCTTTGATCCGTCTCTGCAGACGAGGAACACACCAACTGGTACAAAATATACTTCACTTGTGGAAAAGGGGCAAGAAAGTGTCTGCGGCAGCTTCTCTGCTTGCTGCAAACACAGACAACCAACAGGACTTGTGTCTTGAGAAAACCAACACAGCAACAGCAAAGCATAGTGTTCTACAGAGCTCTTCCATGGAAAACAAGCAATTTAGATCCTAAAACCTTTGCTCTTGCTCTGCAGACGAGGAATACACAAACTGGTACAAAATATACTTCACTAGTGGAAAAGGAGCAAGAAAGTGTCTGCAGCAGCTTCTCTGCTTGCTGAAAACACAGAGAACAAACAGGGCTTGTGTCTTGAGAAAACAAAGACAGCAACAGCAAAGCATAGTGTTCTACATAGCTCTTCCATGGAAAACAAGCAATTTAGATCCTAAAACCTTTGCTCTTGCTCTGCAGACGAGGAATACACCAACTGGTACAAAATATACTTCACTTGTGGAAAAGGGGCAAGAAAGTGTCTGCAGCAGCTTCTCTGCTTGCTGAAAACACAGGGAACAAACAGGGTTTGTGTCTTGAGAAAACCAACACAGCAACAGCAAAGCACAGTGTTCTACATATCTCTTCCAAGGAAATCAAGCAATTTAGGTCCTAAAACCTTTGCTCTTGCTCTGCAGACAAGGAATACACCAACTGGTACAAAATATACTTCACTTGTGGAAAAGGGGCAAGAAAGTGTCTGCAGCAGCTTCTCTGCTTGCTGAAAACACAGGGAACAAACAGGGTTTGTGTCTTGAGAAAACCAACACAGCAACAGCAAAGCACAGTGTTCTACATATCTCTTCCAAGGAAATCAAGCAATTTAGGTCCTAAAACCTTTGCTCTTGCTCTGCAGACAAGGAATACACCAACTGGTACAAAATATACTTCACTTGTGGAAAAGGGGCAAGAAAGTGTCTGCAGCAGCTTCTCTGCTTGCTGAAAACACAGGGAACAAACAGGGTTTGTGTCTTTAGAATACCAAGACAGCAACAGCAAAGCATAGTGTTCTACATAGCTCTTCCATGGAAAACAAGCAATTTAGATCCTAAAACCTTTGCTCTTGCTCTGCAGACGAGGAATACACCAACTGGTACAAAATATACTTCACTTGTGGAAAAGGGGCAAGAAAGTGTCTGCAGCAGCTTCTCTGCTTGCTGAAAACACAGGGAACAAACAGGGTTTGTGTCTTGAGAAAACCAACACAGCAACAGCAAAGCATAGTGTTCTACATAGCTCTTCCATGGAAAACAAGCAATTTAGATCCTAAAACCTTTGCTCTTGCTCTGCAGAGGAGGAACACACCAACTGGTACAAAATATACTTCAGTTGTGGAAAAGGGGCAAGAAAGTGTCTGCAGAAGCTTCTCTGCTTGCTGAAAACACAGGGAACAAACAGGGTTTGTGTCTTGAGAAAACCAACACAGCAACAGCAAAGCACAGTGTTCTACATATCTCTTCCAAGGAAATCAAGCAATTTAGATCCTAACCTTTGCTCTTGCTCTGCAGACAAGGAATACACCAACTGGTACAAAATATACTTCACTTGTGGAAAAGGGGCAAGAAAGTGTCTGCAGCAGCTTCTCTGCTTGCTGAAAACACAGACAACCAACAGGACTTGTGTCTTGAGAAAACCAACACAGCAACAGCAAAGCACAGTGTTCTACATATCTCTTCCAAGGAAATCAAGCAATTTAGGTCCTAAAACCTTTGCTCCTGCTCTCCAGACGAGGAATACACCAACTGGTACAAAATATACTTCACTAGTGGAAAAGGAGCAAGAAAGTGTCTGCAGCAGCTTCTCTGCTTGCTGAAAACACAGAGACCAAACAGGGTTTGTGTCTTTAGAAAACCAACACAGCAACAGCAAAGCATAGTGTTCTACATAGCTCTTCCATGGAAATCAAGCAATTTAGATCCTAAAACCTTTGCTCTTGCTCTGCAGACGAGGAATACACCAACTGGCACAAAATATACTTCACTTGTGGAAAAGGGGCAAGAAAGTGTCTGCAGCAGCTTCTCTGCTTGCTGGAAACACAGGGAACAAACAGGGTTTGTGTCTTGAGAAAACCAACACAGCAACAGCAAAGCACAGTGTTCTACATATCTCTTCCAAGGAAATCAAGCAATTTACGTCCTAAAACCTTTGCTCCTGCTCTCCAGACGAGGAATACACCAACTGGTACAAAATATACGTCAGTAGTGGAGAAAGCAGGTACGTGTCTTCAAGAGCTTCTCTGCTCGCTGCAAGTACAGAGAACAAACAGGGTTTGTTTCTTGAGAAAACCAACACAGCAACAGCAAAGCATAGTGTTCTACAGAGCTCTTCCATGGAAATCAAGCAATTTAGGTCCTAACACATTTGCTCTTGCTTTGCAGACGAGGAACACACCAACTGGTACAAAATATACTTCACTTGTAAAAAGGGGCAAGAAAGTGTCTGCAGCAGCTTCTCTGCTTGCTGCAAACACAGACAACCAACAGGACTTGTGTCTTGAGAAAACCAACACAGCAACAGCAAAGCATAGTGTTCTACAGAGCTCTTCCATGGAAAACAAGCAATTTAGATCCTAAAACCTTTGCTCTTGCTCTGCAGACGAGGAATACACAAACTGGTACAAAATATACTTCACTAGTGGAAAAGGAGCAAGAAAGTGTCTGCAGCAGCTTCTCTGCTTGCTGAAAACACAGAGAACAAACAGGGCTTGTGTCTTGAGAAAACAAACACAGCAACAGCAAAGCATAGTGTTCTACATAGCTCTTCCATGGAAAACAAGCAATTTAGATCCTAAAACCTTTGCTCTTGCTCTGCAGACGAGGAATACACCAACTGGTACAAAATATACTTCACTTGTGAAAAAGGGGCAAGAAAGTGTCTGCAGCAGCTTCTCTGCTTGCTGAAAACGCAGGGAACAAACAGGGTTTGTGTCTTGAGAAAACCAACACAGCAACAGCAAAGCACAGTGTTCTACATATCTCTTCCAAGGAAATCAAGCAATTTAGGTCCTAAAACCTTTGCTCTTGCTCTGCAGACAAGGAATACACCAACTGGTACAAAATATACTTCACTTGTGAAAAAGGGGCAAGAAAGTGTCTGCAGCAGCTTCTCTGCTTGCTGCAAACACAGACAACCAACAGGACTTGTGTCTTGAGAAAACCAACACAGCAACAGCAAAGCATAGTGTTCTACATAGCTCTTCCATGGAAAACAAGCAATTTAGATCCTAAAACCTTTGCTCTTGCTCTGCAGACGAGGAATACACCAACTGGTACAAAATATACTTCACTTGTGGAAAAGGGGCAAGAAAGTGTCTGCAGCAGCTTCTCTGCTTGCTGAAAACACAGGGAACAAACAGGGTTTGTGTCTTGAGAAAACCAACACAGCAACAGCAAAGCACAGTGTTCTACATATCTCTTCCAAGGAAATCAAGCAATTTAGGTCCTAAAACCTTTGCTCCTGCTCTCCAGACGAGGAATACACCAACTGGTACAAAATATACTTCACTAGTGGAAAAGGAGCAAGAAAGTGTCTGCAGCAGCTTCTCTGCTTGCTGAAAACACAGAGAACAAACAGGGTTTGTGTCTTTAGAAAACCAACACAGCAACAGCAAAGCATAGTGTTCTACATAGCTCTTCCATGGAAAACAAGCAATTTAGATCCTAAAACCTTTGCTCTTGCTCTGCAGACGAGGAATACACCAACTGGTACAAAATATACTTCACTTGTGGAAAAGGGGCAAGAAAGTGTCTGCAGCAGCTTCTCTGCTTGCTGAAAACACAGGGAACAAACAGGGTTTGTGTCTTGAGAAAACCAACACAGCAACAGCAAAGCACAGTGTTCTACATATCTCTTCCAAGGAAATCAAGCAATTTAGGTCCTAAAACCTTTGCTCTTGCTCTGCAGACAAGGAATACACCAACTGGTACAAAATATACTTCACTTGTGGAAAAGGGGCAAGAAAGTGTCTGCAGCAGCTTCTCTGCTTGCTGAAAACACAGAGAACAAACAGGGTTTGTGTCTTTAGAAAACCAACACAGCAACAGCAAAGCATAGTGTTCTACATAGCTCTTCCATGGAAAACAAGCAATTTAGATCCTAAAACCTTTGCTCTTGCTCTGCAGACGAGGAATACACCAACTGGTACAAAATATACTTCACTTGTGGAAAAGGGGCAAGAAAGTGTCTGCAGCAGCTTCTCTGCTTGCTGAAAACACAGGGAACAAACAGGGTTTGTGTCTTGAGAAAACCAACACAGCAACAGCAAAGCATAGTGTTCTACATAGCTCTTCCATGGAAAACAAGCAATTTAGATCCTAAAACCTTTGCTCTTGCTCTGCAGAGGAGGAACACACCAACTGGTACAAAATATACTTCACTTGTGGAAAAGGGGCAAGAAAGTGTCTGCAGAAGCTTCTCTGCTTGCTGAAAACACAGGGAACAAACAGGGTTTGTGTCTTGAGAAAACCAACACAGCAACAGCAAAGCACAGTGTTCTACATATCTCTTCCAAGGAAATCAAGCAATTTAGATCCTAAAACCTTTGCTCTTGCTCTGCAGACAAGGAATACACCAACTGGTACAAAATATACTTCACTTGTGGAAAAGGGGCAAGAAAGTGTCTGCAGCAGCTTCTCTGCTTGCTGAAAACACAGGGAACAAACAGGGTTTGTGTCTTGAGAAAACCAACACAGCAACAGCAAAGCACAGTGTTCTACATATCTCTTCCAAGGAAATCAAGCAATTTAGGTCCTAAAACCTTTGCTCCTGCTCTCCAGACGAGGAATACACCAACTGGTACAAAATATACGTCAGTAGTGGAGAAAGCAGGTACGTGTCTTCAAGAGCTTCTCTGCTTGCTGAAAACACAGGGAACAAACAGGGCTTGTGTGTTTAGAAAACCAACACAGCAACAGCAAAGCATAGTGTTCTTAATAGCTCTTCCAATGAAATCAAGCAATTTATGTCCTAAAACCTTTGATCCGTCTCTGCAGACGAGGAACACACCAACTGGTACAAAATATACTTCACTTGTGGAAAAGGGGCAAGAAAGTGTCTGCAGCAGCTTCTCTGCTTGCTGCAAACACAGACAACCAACAGGACTTGTGTCTTGAGAAAACCAACACAGCAACAGCAAAGCATAGTGTTCTACATAGCTCTTCCATGGAAAACAAGCAATTTAGATCCTAAAACCTTTGCTCTTGCTCTGCAGACGAGGAATACACAAACTGGTACAAAATATACTTCACTTGTGGAAAAGGAGCAAGAAAGTGTCTGCAGCAGCTTCTCTGCTTGCTGAAAACACAGAGAACAAACAGGGCTTGTGTCTTGAGAAAACAAAGACAGCAACAGCAAAGCATAGTGTTCTACATAGCTCTTCCATGGAAAACAAGCAATTTAGATCCTAAAACCTTTGCTCTTGCTCTGCAGACGAGGAATACACCAACTGGTACAAAATATACTTCACTTGTGGAAAAGGGGCAAGAAAGTGTCTGCAGCAGCTTCTCTGCTTGCTGAAAACACAGGGAACAAACAGGGTTTGTGTCTTGAGAAAACCAACACAGCAACAGCAAAGCACAGTGTTCTACATATCTCTTCCAAGGAAATCAAGCAATTTAGGTCCTAAAACCTTTGCTCTTGCTCTGCAGACAAGGAATACACCAACTGGTACAAAATATACTTCACTTGTGGAAAAGGGGCAAGAAAGTGTCTGCAGCAGCTTCTCTGCTTGCTGAAAACACAGGGAACAAACAGGGTTTGTGTCTTGAGAAAACCAACACAGCAACAGCAAAGCACAGTGTTCTACATATCTCTTCCATGGAAATCAAGCAATTTAGGTCCTAAAACCTTTGCTCTTGCTCTGCAGACAAGGAATACACCAACTGGTACAAAATATACTTCACTTGTGGAAAAGGGGCAAGAAAGTGTCTGCAGCAGCTTCTCTGCTTGCTGAAAACACAGGGAACAAACAGGGTTTGTGTCTTTAGAAAACCAACACAGCAACAGCAAAGCATAGTGTTCTACATAGCTCTTCCATGGAAAACAAGCAATTTAGATCCTAAAACCTTTGCTCTTGCTCTGCAGACGAGGAATACACCAACTGGTACAAAATATACTTCACTTGTGGAAAAGGGGCAAGAAAGTGTCTGCAGCAGCTTCTCTGCTTGCTGAAAACACAGGGAACAAACAGGGTTTGTGTCTTGAGAAAACCAACACAGCAACAGCAAAGCATAGTGTTCTACATAGCTCTTCCATT
>NW_026960717.1:0-53710 GCF_021018805.1 Prinia subflava | reverse complement strand
CAGCAACAGCAAAGCATAGTGTTCTACAGAGCTCTTCCATGGAAAACAAGCAATTTAGATCCTAAAACCTTTGCTCTTGCTCTGCAGAAGAGGAATACACCAACTGGTACAAAATATACTTCACTTGTGGAAAAGGGGCAAGAAAGTGTCTGCAGCAGCTTTTCTGCTCTCTGGAAACACATACAACCAACAAGACTTGTGTCTTGAGAAAACCAACACAGCAACAGCAAAGCATAGTGTTCTACAGAGCTCTTCCATGGAAATCAAGCAATTTTAGTCCTAAAACCTTTGCTCTTGCTTTGCAGACGAGGAACACACCAACTGGTACAAAATATACGTCAGTAGTGGAGAAAGCAGGTACGTGTCTTCAAGAGCTTCTCTGCTTGCTGAAAACACAGGGAACAAACAGGGCTTGTGTCTTGAGAAAACCAACACAGCAACAGCAAAGCACAGTCTTCTACATATCTCTTCCATGGAAATCAAGCAATTTAGGTCCTAAAACCTTTGCTCTTGCTTTGCAGACGAGGAACACACCAACTGGTACAAAATATACTTCACTTGTGAAAAAGGGGCAAGAAAGTGTCTGCAGCAGCTTCTCTGCTTGCTGAAAACACAGGGAACAAACAGGGTTTGTGTCTTGAGAAAACCAACACAGCAACAGCAAAGCACAGTCTTCTACATATCTCTTCCATGGAAATCAAGCAATTTAGGTCCTAAAACCTTTGCTCTTGCTTTGCAGACGAGGAACACACCAACTGGTACAAAATATACTTCACTTGTGGAAAAGGGGCAAGAAAGTGTCTGCAGCAGCTTCTCTGCTTGCTGAAAACACAGGGAACAAACAGGGTTTGTGTCTTGAGAAAACCAACACAGCAACAGCAAAGCATAGTGTTCTACATAGCTCTTCCATGGAAAACAAGCAATTTAGATCCTAAAACCTTTGCTCTTGCTCTGCAGACGAGGAATACACAAACTGGTACAAAATATACTTCACTAGTGGAAAAGGAGCAAGAAAGTGTCTGCAGCAGCTTCTCTGCTTGCTGCAAACACAGACAACCAACAGGACTTGTGTCTTGAGAAAACCAACACAGCAACAGCAAAGCATAGTGTTCTACATAGCTCTTCCATGGAAAACAAGCAATTTAGATCCTAAAACCTTTGCTCTTGCTCTGCAGACGAGGAATACACCAACTGGTACAAAATATACTTCACTAGTGTAAAAGGAGCAAGAAAGTGTCTGCAGCAGCTTCTCTGCTTGCTGAAAACACAGGGAACAAACAGGGTTTGTGTCTTGAGAAAACCAACACAGCAACAGCAAAGCATAGTGTTCTACATAGCTCTTCCATGGAAAACAAGCAATTTAGATCCTAAAACCTTTGCTCCTGCTCTCCAGACGAGGAATACACCAACTGGTACAAAATATACTTCACTAGTGGAAAAGGAGCAAGAAAGTGTCTGCAGCAGCTTCTCTGCTTGCTGAAAACACAGAGAACAAACAGGGCTTGTGTCTTGAGAAAACCAACACAGCAACCGAAAACCATAGTGTTCTACATAGCTCTTCCATGGAAAACAAGCAATTTAGATCCTAAAACCTTTGCTCTTGCTCTGCAGACGAGGAATACACCAACTGGTACAAAATATACTTCACTTGTGGAAAAGGGGCAAGAAAGTGTCTCCAGCAGCTTCTCTGCTCGCTGGAAACACATACAACTAACAAGGCTTGTGTCTTGAGAAAACCAACACAGTAACAGCAAAGCACAGTGTTCTACATATCTCTTCCAAGGAAATCAAGCAATTTAGGTCCTAAAACCTTTGCTCCTGCTCTCCAGACGAGGAATACACCAACTGGTACAAAATATACGTCAGTAGTGGAGAAAGCAGGTACGTGTCTTCAAGAGCTTCTCTGCTCGCTGCAAGTACAGAGAACAAACAGGGTTTGTTTCTTGAGAAAACCAACACAGCAACAGCAAAGCATAGTGTTCTACAGAGCTCTTCCATGGAAATCAAGCAATTTAGGTCCTAACACATTTGCTCTTGCTTTGCAGACGAGGAACACACCAACTGGTACAAAATATACTTCACTTGTGGAAAAGGGGCAAGAAAGTGTCTGCAGCAGCTTCTCTGCTTGCTGCAAACACAGACAACCAACAGGACTTGTGTCTTGAGAAAACCAACACAGCAACAGCAAAGCATAGTGTTCTACAGAGCTCTTCCATGGAAAACAAGCAATTTAGATCCTAAAACCTTTGCTCTTGCTCTGCAGAAGAGGAATACACCAACTGGTACAAAATATACTTCACTTGTGGAAAAGGGGCAAGAAAGTGTCTGCAGCAGCTTTTCTGCTCGCTGGAAACACATACAACCAACAAGACTTGTGTCTTGAGAAAACCAACACAGTAACAGCAAAGCATAGTGTTCTACAGAGCTCTTCCATGGAAATCAAGCAATTTTAGTCCTAAAACCTTTGCTCTTGCTTTGCAGACGAGGAACACACCAACTGGTACAAAATATACGTCAGTAGTGGAGAAAGCAGGTACGTGTCTTCAAGAGCTTCTCTGCTTGCTGAAAACACAGGGAACAAACAGGGCTTGTGTCTTGAGAAAACCAACACAGCAACAGCAAAGCACAGTGTTCTACATATCTCTTCCAAGGAAATCAAGCAATTTAGGTCCTAAAACCTTTGCTCTTGCTCTGCAGACGAGGAATACACCAACTTGTACAAAATATACTTCACTTGTGGAAAAGGGGCAAGAAAGTGTCTGCAGCAGCTTCTCTGCTTGCTGCAAACACAGACAACCAACAGGACTTGTGTCTTGAGAAAACCAACACAGCAACAGCAAAGCATAGTGTTCTACATAGCTCTTCCATGGAAAACAAGCAATTTAGATCCTAAAACCTTTGCTCTTGCTCTGCAGACGAGGAATACACCAACTGGTACAAAATATACTTCACTTGTGGAAAAGGGGCAAGAAAGTGTCTGCAGCAGCTTCTCTGCTTGCTGAAAACACAGGGAACAAACAGGGTTTGTGTCTTGAGAAAACCAACACAGCAACAGCAAAGCATAGTGTTCTACATATCTCTTCCAAGGAAATCAAGCAATTTAGGTCCTAAAACCTTTGCTCCTGCTCTCCAGACGAGGAATACACCAACTGGTACAAAATATACGTCAGTAGTGGAGAAAGCAGGTACGTGTCTTCAAGAGCTTCTCTGCTCGCTGCAAGTACAGAGAACAAACAGGGTTTGTTTCTTGAGAAAACCAACACAGCAACAGCAAAGCATAGTGTTCTACAGAGCTCTTCCATGGAAAACAAGCAATTTAGGTCCTAACACATTTGCTCTTGCTTTGCAGACGAGGAACACACCAACTGGTACAAAATATACTTCACTTGTAAAAAGGGGCAAGAAAGTGTCTGCAGCAGCTTCTCTGCTTGCTGCAAACACAGACAACCAACAGGACTTGTGTCTTGAGAAAACCAACACAGCAACAGCAAAGCATAGTGTTCTACATAGCTCTTCCATGGAAAACAAGCAATTTAGATCCTAAACCTTTGCTCTTGCTCTGCAGACGAGGAATACACCAACTGGTACAAAATATACTTCACTTGTGGAAAAGGGGCAAGAAAGTGTCTGCAGCAGCTTCTCTGCTTGCTGAAAACACAGGGAACAAACAGGGTTTGTGTCTTGAGAAAACCAACACAGCAACAGCAAAGCACAGTGTTCTACATATCTCTTCCAAGGAAATCAAGCAATTTAGGTCCTAACACCTTTGCTCTTGCTCTGCAGACAAGGAATACACCAACTGGTACAAAATATACTTCACTTGTGGAAAAGGGGCAAGAAAGTGTCTGCAGCAGCTTCTCTGCTTGCTGAAAACACAGGGAACAAACAGGGTTTGTGTCTTTAGAAAACCAACACAGCAACAGCAAAGCATAGTGTTCTACATAGCTCTTCCATGGAAAACAAGCAATTTAGATCCTAAAACCTTTGCTCTTGCTCTGCAGACGAGGAATACACCAACTGGTACAAAATATACTTCACTTGTGGAAAAGGGGCAAGAAAGTGTCTGCAGCAGCTTCTCTGCTTGCTGAAAACACAGGGAACAAACAGGGTTTGTGTCTTGAGAAAACCAACACAGCAACAGCAAAGCACAGTGTTCTACATATCTCTTCCAAGGAAATCAAGCAATTTAGGTCCTAAAACCTTTGCTCCTGCTCTCCAGACGAGGAATACACCAACTGGTACAAAATATACTTCACTAGTGGAAAAGGAGCAAGAAAGTGTCTGCAGCAGCTTCTCTGCTTGCTGAAAACACAGAGAACAAACAGGGTTTGTGTCTTTAGAAAACCAACACAGCAACAGCAAAGCATAGTGTTCTACATAGCTCTTCCATGGAAAACAAGCAATTTAGATCCTAAAACCTTTGCTCTTGCTCTGCAAACGAGGAATACACCAACTGGTACAAAATATACTTCACTTGTGGAAAAGGGGCAAGAAAGTGTCTGCAGCAGCTTCTCTGCTTGCTGCAAACACAGACAACCAACAGGGTTTGTGTCTTGAGAAAACCAACACAGCAACAGCAAAGCACAGTGTTCTACATATCTCTTCCATGGAAATCAAGCAATTTAAGTCCTAAAACCTTTGCTCTTGCTTTGCAGACGAGGAACACACCAACTGGTACAAAATATACTTCACTTGTGAAAAAGGGGCAAGAAAGTGTCTGCAGCAGCTTCTCTGCTTGCTGAAAACACAGGGAACAAACAGGGTTTGTGTCTTGAGAAAACCAACACAGCAACAGCAAAGCATAGTGTTCTACATAGCTCTTCCATGGAAAACAAGCAATTTAGATCCTAAAACCTTTGCTCTTGCTCTGCAGACGAGGAATACACCAACTGGTACAAAATATACTTCACTTGTGGAAAAGGGGCAAGAAAGTGTCTGCAGCAGCTTCT
This sequence comes from Prinia subflava, assembly GCF_021018805.1. Taxonomy (NCBI): domain Eukaryota; kingdom Metazoa; phylum Chordata; class Aves; order Passeriformes; family Cisticolidae; genus Prinia; species Prinia subflava. The sequence continues at coordinate 48,761 of NW_026960717.1, read as the reverse complement.
CTGCTTGCTGAAAACACAGGGAACAAACAGGGTTTGTGTCTTGAGAAAACCAACACAGCAACAGCAAAGCATAGTGTTCTACATAGCTCTTCCATGGAAAACAAGCAATTTAGATCCTAAAACCTTTGCTCTTGCTCTGCAGACGAGGAATACACCAACTGGTACAAAATATACTTCACTTGTGGAAAAGGGGCAAGAAAGTGTCTGCAGCAGCTTCTCTGCTTGCTGAAAACACAGGGAACAAACAGGGTTTGTGTCTTGAGAAAACCAACACAGCAACAGCAAAGCACAGTGTTCTACATATCTCTTCCAAGGAAATCAAGCAATTTAGGTCCTAAAACCTTTGCTCCTGCTCTCCAGACGAGGAATACACCAACTGGTACAAAATATACGTCAGTAGTGGAGAAAGCAGGTACGTGTCTTCAAGAGCTTCTCTGCTCGCTGCAAGTACAGAGAACAAACAGGGTTTGTTTCTTGAGAAAACCAACACAGCAACAGCAAAGCATAGTGTTCTACAGAGCTCTTCCATGGAAATCAAGCAATTTAGGTCCTAACACATTTGCTCTTGCTTTGCAGACGAGGAACACACCAACTGGTACAAAATATACTTCACTTGTAAAAAGGGGCAAGAAAGTGTCTGCAGCAGCTTCTCTGCTTGCTGCAAACACAGACAACCAACAGGACTTGTGTCTTGAGAAAACCAACACAGCAACAGCAAAGCATAGTGTTCTACAGAGCTCTTCCATGGAAAACAAGCAATTTAGATCCTAAAACCTTTGCTCTTGCTCTGCAGAAGAGGAATACACCAACTGGTACAAAATATACTTCACTTGTGGAAAAGGGGCAAGAAAGTGTCTGCAGCAGCTTTTCTGCTCTCTGGAAACACATACAACCAACAAGACTTGTGTCTTGAGAAAACCAACACAGCAACAGCAAAGCATAGTGTTCTACAGAGCTCTTCCATGGAAATCAAGCAATTTTAGTCCTAAAACCTTTGCTCTTGCTTTGCAGACGAGGAACACACCAACTGGTACAAAATATACGTCAGTAGTGGAGAAAGCAGGTACGTGTCTTCAAGAGCTTCTCTGCTTGCTGAAAACACAGGGAACAAACAGGGCTTGTGTCTTGAGAAAACCAACACAGCAACAGCAAAGCACAGTCTTCTACATATCTCTTCCATGGAAATCAAGCAATTTAGGTCCTAAAACCTTTGCTCTTGCTTTGCAGACGAGGAACACACCAACTGGTACAAAATATACTTCACTTGTGAAAAAGGGGCAAGAAAGTGTCTGCAGCAGCTTCTCTGCTTGCTGAAAACACAGGGAACAAACAGGGTTTGTGTCTTGAGAAAACCAACACAGCAACAGCAAAGCACAGTCTTCTACATATCTCTTCCATGGAAATCAAGCAATTTAGGTCCTAAAACCTTTGCTCTTGCTTTGCAGACGAGGAACACACCAACTGGTACAAAATATACTTCACTTGTGGAAAAGGGGCAAGAAAGTGTCTGCAGCAGCTTCTCTGCTTGCTGAAAACACAGGGAACAAACAGGGTTTGTGTCTTGAGAAAACCAACACAGCAACAGCAAAGCATAGTGTTCTACATAGCTCTTCCATGGAAAACAAGCAATTTAGATCCTAAAACCTTTGCTCTTGCTCTGCAGACGAGGAATACACAAACTGGTACAAAATATACTTCACTAGTGGAAAAGGAGCAAGAAAGTGTCTGCAGCAGCTTCTCTGCTTGCTGCAAACACAGACAACCAACAGGACTTGTGTCTTGAGAAAACCAACACAGCAACAGCAAAGCATAGTGTTCTACATAGCTCTTCCATGGAAAACAAGCAATTTAGATCCTAAAACCTTTGCTCTTGCTCTGCAGACGAGGAATACACCAACTGGTACAAAATATACTTCACTAGTGTAAAAGGAGCAAGAAAGTGTCTGCAGCAGCTTCTCTGCTTGCTGAAAACACAGGGAACAAACAGGGTTTGTGTCTTGAGAAAACCAACACAGCAACAGCAAAGCATAGTGTTCTACATAGCTCTTCCATGGAAAACAAGCAATTTAGATCCTAAAACCTTTGCTCCTGCTCTCCAGACGAGGAATACACCAACTGGTACAAAATATACTTCACTAGTGGAAAAGGAGCAAGAAAGTGTCTGCAGCAGCTTCTCTGCTTGCTGAAAACACAGAGAACAAACAGGGCTTGTGTCTTGAGAAAACCAACACAGCAACCGAAAACCATAGTGTTCTACATAGCTCTTCCATGGAAAACAAGCAATTTAGATCCTAAAACCTTTGCTCTTGCTCTGCAGACGAGGAATACACCAACTGGTACAAAATATACTTCACTTGTGGAAAAGGGGCAAGAAAGTGTCTCCAGCAGCTTCTCTGCTCGCTGGAAACACATACAACTAACAAGGCTTGTGTCTTGAGAAAACCAACACAGTAACAGCAAAGCACAGTGTTCTACATATCTCTTCCAAGGAAATCAAGCAATTTAGGTCCTAAAACCTTTGCTCCTGCTCTCCAGACGAGGAATACACCAACTGGTACAAAATATACGTCAGTAGTGGAGAAAGCAGGTACGTGTCTTCAAGAGCTTCTCTGCTCGCTGCAAGTACAGAGAACAAACAGGGTTTGTTTCTTGAGAAAACCAACACAGCAACAGCAAAGCATAGTGTTCTACAGAGCTCTTCCATGGAAATCAAGCAATTTAGGTCCTAACACATTTGCTCTTGCTTTGCAGACGAGGAACACACCAACTGGTACAAAATATACTTCACTTGTGGAAAAGGGGCAAGAAAGTGTCTGCAGCAGCTTCTCTGCTTGCTGCAAACACAGACAACCAACAGGACTTGTGTCTTGAGAAAACCAACACAGCAACAGCAAAGCATAGTGTTCTACAGAGCTCTTCCATGGAAAACAAGCAATTTAGATCCTAAAACCTTTGCTCTTGCTCTGCAGAAGAGGAATACACCAACTGGTACAAAATATACTTCACTTGTGGAAAAGGGGCAAGAAAGTGTCTGCAGCAGCTTTTCTGCTCGCTGGAAACACATACAACCAACAAGACTTGTGTCTTGAGAAAACCAACACAGTAACAGCAAAGCATAGTGTTCTACAGAGCTCTTCCATGGAAATCAAGCAATTTTAGTCCTAAAACCTTTGCTCTTGCTTTGCAGACGAGGAACACACCAACTGGTACAAAATATACGTCAGTAGTGGAGAAAGCAGGTACGTGTCTTCAAGAGCTTCTCTGCTTGCTGAAAACACAGGGAACAAACAGGGCTTGTGTCTTGAGAAAACCAACACAGCAACAGCAAAGCACAGTGTTCTACATATCTCTTCCAAGGAAATCAAGCAATTTAGGTCCTAAAACCTTTGCTCTTGCTCTGCAGACGAGGAATACACCAACTTGTACAAAATATACTTCACTTGTGGAAAAGGGGCAAGAAAGTGTCTGCAGCAGCTTCTCTGCTTGCTGCAAACACAGACAACCAACAGGACTTGTGTCTTGAGAAAACCAACACAGCAACAGCAAAGCATAGTGTTCTACATAGCTCTTCCATGGAAAACAAGCAATTTAGATCCTAAAACCTTTGCTCTTGCTCTGCAGACGAGGAATACACCAACTGGTACAAAATATACTTCACTTGTGGAAAAGGGGCAAGAAAGTGTCTGCAGCAGCTTCTCTGCTTGCTGAAAACACAGGGAACAAACAGGGTTTGTGTCTTGAGAAAACCAACACAGCAACAGCAAAGCATAGTGTTCTACATATCTCTTCCAAGGAAATCAAGCAATTTAGGTCCTAAAACCTTTGCTCCTGCTCTCCAGACGAGGAATACACCAACTGGTACAAAATATACGTCAGTAGTGGAGAAAGCAGGTACGTGTCTTCAAGAGCTTCTCTGCTCGCTGCAAGTACAGAGAACAAACAGGGTTTGTTTCTTGAGAAAACCAACACAGCAACAGCAAAGCATAGTGTTCTACAGAGCTCTTCCATGGAAAACAAGCAATTAGGTCCTAACACATTTGCTCTTGCTTTGCAGACGAGGAACACACCAACTGGTACAAAATATACTTCACTTGTAAAAAGGGGCAAGAAAGTGTCTGCAGCAGCTTCTCTGCTTGCTGCAAACACAGACAACCAACAGGACTTGTGTCTTGAGAAAACCAACACAGCAACAGCAAAGCATAGTGTTCTACATAGCTCTTCCATGGAAAACAAGCAATTTAGATCCTAAAACCTTTGCTCTTGCTCTGCAGACGAGGAATACACCAACTGGTACAAAATATACTTCACTTGTGGAAAAGGGGCAAGAAAGTGTCTGCAGCAGCTTCTCTGCTTGCTGAAAACACAGGGAACAAACAGGGTTTGTGTCTTGAGAAAACCAACACAGCAACAGCAAAGCACAGTGTTCTACATATCTCTTCCAAGGAAATCAAGCAATTTAGGTCCTAACACCTTTGCTCTTGCTCTGCAGACAAGGAATACACCAACTGGTACAAAATATACTTCACTTGTGGAAAAGGGGCAAGAAAGTGTCTGCAGCAGCTTCTCTGCTTGCTGAAAACACAGGGAACAAACAGGGTTTGTGTCTTTAGAAAACCAACACAGCAACAGCAAAGCATAGTGTTCTACATAGCTCTTCCATGGAAAACAAGCAATTTAGATCCTAAAACCTTTGCTCTTGCTCTGCAGACGAGGAATACACCAACTGGTACAAAATATACTTCACTTGTGGAAAAGGGGCAAGAAAGTGTCTGCAGCAGCTTCTCTGCTTGCTGAAAACACAGGGAACAAACAGGGTTTGTGTCTTGAGAAAACCAACACAGCAACAGCAAAGCACAGTGTTCTACATATCTCTTCCAAGGAAATCAAGCAATTTAGGTCCTAAAACCTTTGCTCCTGCTCTCCAGACGAGGAATACACCAACTGGTACAAAATATACGTCAGTAGTGGAGAAAGCAGGTACGTGTCTTCAAGAGCTTCTCTGCTCGCTGCAAGTACAGAGAACAAACAGGGTTTGTTTCTTGAGAAAACCAACACAGCAACAGCAAAGCATAGTGTTCTACAGAGCTCTTCCATGGAAATCAAGCAATTTAGGTCCTAACACATTTGCTCTTGCTTTGCAGACGAGGAACACACCAACTGGTACAAAATATACTTCACTTGTAAAAAGGGGCAAGAAAGTGTCTGCAGCAGCTTCTCTGCTTGCTGCAAACACAGACAACCAACAGGACTTGTGTCTTGAGAAAACCAACACAGCAACAGCAAAGCATAGTGTTCTACAGAGCTCTTCCATGGAAAACAAGCAATTTAGATCCTAAAACCTTTGCTCTTGCTCTGCAGAAGAGGAATACACCAACTGGTACAAAATATACTTCACTTGTGGAAAAGGGGCAAGAAAGTGTCTGCAGCAGCTTTTCTGCTCGCTGGAAACACATACAACCAACAAGACTTGTGTCTTGAGAAAACCAACACAGTAACAGCAAAGCATAGTGTTCTACAGAGCTCTTCCATGGAAATCAAGCAATTTTAGTCCTAAAACCTTTGCTCTTGCTTTGCAGACGAGGAACACACCAACTGGTACAAAATATACGTCAGTAGTGGAGAAAGCAGGTACGTGTCTTCAAGAGCTTCTCTGCTTGCTGAAAACACAGGGAACAAACAGGGCTTGTGTGTTTAGAAACCAACACAGCAACAGCAAAGCATAGTGTTCTTAATAGCTCTTCCAATGAAATCAAGCAATTTAGGTCCTAAAACCTTTGATCCGTCTCTGCAGACGAGGAACACACCAACTGGTACAAAATATACTTCACTTGTGAAAAAGGGGCAAGAAAGTGTCTGCAGCAGCTTCTCTGCTTGCTGAAAACACAGGGAACAAACAGGGTTTGTGTCTTGAGAAAACCAACACAGCAACAGCAAAGCATAGTGTTCTACATAGCTCTTCCATGGAAAACAAGCAATTTAGATCCTAAAACCTTTGCTCTTGCTCTGCAGACGAGGAATACACCAACTGGTACAAAATATACTTCACTTGTGGAAAAGGGGCAAGAAAGTGTCTGCAGCAGCTTCTCTGCTTGCTGAAAACACAGGGAACAAACAGGGTTTGTGTCTTGAGAAAACCAACACAGCAACAGCAAAGCACAGTGTTCTACATATCTCTTCCAAGGAAATCAAGCAATTTAGGTCCTAAAACCTTTGCTCTTGCTCTGCACACGAGGAACACACCAACTGGTACAAAATATACTTCACTTGTGGAAAAGGGGCAAGAAAGTGTCTGCAGCAGCTTCTCTGCTTGCTGAAAACACAGGGAACAAACAGGGTTTGTGTCTTGAGAAAACCAACACAGCAACAGCAAAGCACAGTGTTCTACATATCTCTTCCAAGGAAATCAAGCAATTTAGGTCCTAAAACCTTTGCTCTTGCTCTGCAGACGAGGAACACACCAACTGGTACAAAATATACTTCACTTGTGGAAAAGGGGCAAGAAAGTGTCTGCAGCAGCTTCTCTGCTTGCTGAAAACACAGGGAACAAACAGGGTTTGTGTCTTGAGAAAACCAACACAGCAACAGCAAAGCACAGTCTTCTACATATCTCTTCCATGGAAATCAAGCAATTTAGGTCCTAAAACCTTTGCTCTTGCTTTGCAGACGAGGAACACACCAACTGGTACAAAATATACTTCACTTGTGAAAAAGGGGCAAGAAAGTGTCTGCAGCAGCTTCTCTGCTTGCTGAAAACACAGGGAACAAGCAGGGTTTGTGTCTTGAGAAAACCAACACAGCAACAGCAAAGCATAGTGTTCTACATAGCTCTTCCATGGAAAACAAGCAATTTAGATCCTAAAACCTTTGCTCTTGCTCTGCAGACGAGGAATACACAAACTGGTACAAAATATACTTCACTAGTGGAAAAGGAGCAAGAAAGTGTCTGCAGCAGCTTCTCTGCTTGCTGCAAACACAGACAACCAACAGGACTTGTGTCTTGAGAAAACCAACACAGCAACAGCAAAGCATAGTGTTCTACATAGCTCTTCCATGGAAAACAAGCAATTTAGATCCTAAAACCTTTGCTCTTGCTCTGCAGACGAGGAATACACCAACTGGTACAAAATATACTTCCCTAGTGGAAAAGGAGCAAGAAAGTGTCTGCAGCAGCTTCTCTGCTTGCTGAAAACACAGACTACCAACAGGACTTGTGTCTTGAGAAAACCAACACAGCAACAGCAAAGCATAGTGTTCTACATAGCTCTTCCATGGAAAACAAGCAATTTAGATCCTAAAACCTTTGCTCTTGCTCTGCAGACTAGGAATACACCAACTGGTACAAAATATACTTCACTTGTGGAAAAGGGGCAAGAAAGTGTCTGCAGCAGCTTCTCTGCTTGCTGAAAACACAGGGAACAAACAGGGTTTGTGTCTTTAGAAAACCAACACAGCAACAGCAAAGCATAGTGTTCTACAGAGCTCTTCCATGGAAAACAAGCAATTTAGATCCTAAAACCTTTGCTCTTGCTCTGCAGACGAGGAATACACCAACTGGTACAAAATATACTTCACTTGTGGAAAAGGGGCAAGAAAGTGTCTGCAGCAGCTTCTCTGCTTGCTGAAAACACAGGGAACAAACAGGGTTTGTGTCTTGAGAAAACCAACACAGCAACAGCAAAGCACAGTGTTCTACATATCTCTTCCAAGGAAATCAAGCAATTTAGGTCCTGAAACCTTTGCTCTTGCTCTGCAGACAAGGAATACACCAACTGGTACAAAATATACTTCAGTAGTGGAGAAAGCAGGTACGTGTCTTCAAGAGCTTCTCTGCTCGCTGCAAGTACAGAGAACAAACAGGGTTTGTTTCTTGAGAAAACCAACACAGCAACAGCAAAGCATAGTGTTCTACAGAGCTCTTCCATGGAAATCAAGCAATTTAGGTCCTAACACATTTGCTCTTGCTTTGCAGACGAGGAACACACCAACTGGTACAAAATATACTTCACTTGTAAAAAGGGGCAAGAAAGTGTCTGCAGCAGCTTCTCTGCTTGCTGCAAACACAGACAACCAACAGGACTTGTGTCTTGAGAAAACCAACACAGCAACAGCAAAGCATAGTGTTCTACAGAGCTCTTCCATGGAAAACAAGCAATTTAGATCCTAAAACCTTTGCTCTTGCTCTGCAGACGAGGAATACACCAACTGGTACAAAATATACTTCACTTGTGGAAAAGGGGCAAGAAAGTGTCTGCAGCAGCTTTTCTGCTCGCTGGAAACACATACAACCAACAAGACTTGTGTCTTGAGAAAACCAACACAGTAACAGCAAAGCATAGTGTTCTACAGAGCTCTTCCATGGAAATCAAGCAATTTTAGTCCTAAAACCTTTGCTCTTGCTTTGCAGACGAGGAACACACCAACTGGTACAAAATATACGTCAGTAGTGGAGAAAGCAGGTACGTGTCTTCAAGAGCTTCTCTGCTTGCTGAAAACACAGGGAACAAACAGGGCTTGTGTGTTTAGAAAACCAACACAGCAACAGCAAAGCATAGTGTTCTTAATAGCTCTTCCAATGAAATCAAGCAATTTAGGTCCTAAAACCTTTGATCCGTCTCTGCAGACGAGGAACACACCAACTGGTACAAAATATACTTCACTTGTGAAAAAGGGGAAAGAAAGTGTCTGCAGCAGCTTCTCTGCTTGCTGCAAACACAGACAACCAACAGGACTTGTGTCTTGAGAAAACCAACACAGCAACAGCAAAGCATTGTGTTCTACAGAGCTCTTCCATGGAAAACAAGCAATTTAGATCCTAAAACCTTTGCTCTTGCTCTGCAGACGAGGAATACACAAACTGGTACAAAATATACTTCACTAGTGGAAAAGGAGCAAGAAAGTGTCTGCAGCAGCTTCTCTGCTTGCTGAAAACACAGAGAACAAACAGGGCTTGTGTCTTGAGAAAACCAACACAGCAACAGCAAAGCATAGTGTTCTACATAGCTCTTCCATGGAAAACAAGCAATTTAGATCCTAAAACCTTTGCTCTTGCTCTGCAGACGAGGAATACACCAACTGGTACAAAATATACTTCACTTGTGGAAAAGGGGCAAGAAAGTGTCTGCAGCAGCTTCTCTGCTTGCTGAAAACACAGGGAACAAACAGGGTTTGTGTCTTGAGAAAACCAACACAGCAACAGCAAAGCATAGTGTTCTACATATCTCTTCCATGGAAAACAAGCAATTTAGATCCTAAAACCTTTGCTCTTGCTCTGCAGACGAGGAATACACCAACTGGTACAAAATATACTTCACTTGTGGAAAAGGGGCAAGAAAGTGTCTGCAGCAGCTTCTCTGCTTGCTGAAAACACAGGGAACAAACAGGGTTTGTGTCTTGAGAAAACCAACACAGCAACAGCAAAGCATAGTGTTTCTACATATCTCTTCCAAGGAAATCAAGGAATTTAGGTCCTAAAACCTTTGCTCTTGCTCTGCAGACAAGGAATACACCAACTGGTACAAAATATACTTCACTTGTGGAAAAGGGGCAAGAAAGTGTCTGCAGCAGCTTCTCTGCTTGCTGAAAACACAGGGAACAAACAGGGTTTGTGTCTTTAGAAAACCAACACAGCAACAGCAAAGCATAGTGTTCTACATAGCTCTTCCATGGAAAACAAGCAATTTAGATCCTAAAACCTTTGCTCTTGCTCTGCAGACGAGGAATACACCAACTGGTACAAAATATACTTCACTAGTGGAAAAGGAGCAAGAAAGTGTCTGCAGCAGCTTCTCTGCTTGCTGAAAACACAGGGAACAAACAGGGTTTGTGTCTTGAGAAAACCAACACAGCAACAGCAAAGCACAGTGTTCTACATATCTCTTCCAAGGAAATCAAGCAATTTAGGTCCTAAAACCTTTGCTCCTGCTCTCCAGACGAGGAATACACCAACTGGTACAAAATATACTTCACTAGTGGAAAAGGAGCAAGAAAGTGTCTGCAGCAGCTTCTCTGCTTGCTGAAAACACAGAGAACAAACAGGGTTTGTGTCTTTAGAAAACCAACACAACAACAGCAAAGCATAGTGTTCTACATAGCTCTTCCATGGAAAACAAGCAATTTAGATCCTAAAACCTTTGCTCTTGCTCTGCAGACGAGGAATACACCAACTGGTACAAAATATACTTCACTTGTGGAAAAGGGGCAAGAAAGTGTCTGCAGCAGCTTCTCTGCTTGCTGAAAACACAGGGAACAAACAGGGTTTGTGTCTTGAGAAAACCAACACAGCAACAGCAAAGCACAGTGTTCTACATATCTCTTCCATGGAAATCAAGCAATTTAAGTCCTAAAACCTTTGCTCTTGCTTTGCAGACGAGGAACACACCAACTGGTACAAAATATACTTCACTTGTGAAAAAGGGGCAAGAAAGTGTCTGCAGCAGCTTCTCTGCTTGCTGAAAACACAGGGAACAAACAGGGTTTGTGTCTTGAGAAAACCAACACAGCAACAGCAAAGCATAGTGTTCTACAGAGCTCTTCCATGGAAAACAAGCAATTTAGATCCTAAAACCTTTGCTCTTGCTCTGCAGAAGAGGAATACACCAACTGGTACAAAATATACTTCACTTGTGGAAAAGGGGCAAGAAAGTGTCTGCAGCAGCTTTTCTGCTCGCTGGAAACACATACAACCAACAAGACTTGTGTCTTGAGAAAACCAACACAGTAACAGCAAAGCATAGTGTTCTACAGAGCTCTTCCATGGAAATCAAGCAATTTTAGTCCTAAAACCTTTGCTCTTGCTTTGCAGACGAGGAACACACCAACTGGTACAAAATATACGTCAGTAGTGGAGAAAGCAGGTACGTGTCTTCAAGAGCTTCTCTGCTTGCTGAAAACACAGGGAACAAACAGGGCTTGTGTGTTTAGAAAACCAACACAGCAACAGCAAAGCATAGTGTTCTTAATAGCTCTTCCAATGAAATCAAGCAATTTAGGTCCTAAAACCTTTGATCCGTCTCTGCAGACGAGGAACACACCAACTGGTACAAAATATACTTCACTAGTGGAAAAGGAGCAAGAAAGTGTCTGCAGCAGCTTCTCTGCTTGCTGAAAACACAGGGAACAAACAGGGTTTGTGTCTTGAGAAAACCAACACAGCAACAGCAAAGCATAGTGTTCTACATAGCTCTTCCATGGAAAACAAGCAATTTAGATCCTAAAACCTTTGCTCTTGCTCTGCAGACGAGGAATACACCAACTGGTACAAAATATACTTCACTTGTGGAAAAGGGGCAAGAAAGTGTCTGCAGCAGCTTCTCTGCTTGCTGAAAACACAGGGAACAAACAGGGTTTGTGTCTTGAGAAAACCAACACAGCAACAGCAAAGCACAGTGTTCTACATATTTCTTCCAAGGAAATCAAGCAATTTAGGTCCTAAAACCTTTGCTCTTGCTCTGCAGACGAGGAACACACCAACTGGTACAAAATATACTTCACTTGTGGAAAAGGGGCAAGAAAGTGTCTGCAGCAGCTTCTCTGCTTGCTGAAAACACAGGGAACAAACAGGGTTTGTGTCTTGAGAAAACCAACACAGCAACAGCAAAGCACAGTCTTCTACATATCTCTTCCATGGAAATCAAGCAATTTAGGTCCTAAAACCTTTGCTCTTGCTTTGCAGACGAGGAACACACCAACTGGTACAAAATATACTTCACTTGTGAAAAAGGGGCAAGAAAGTGTCTGCAGCAGCTTCTCTGCTTGCTGAAAACACAGGGAACAAACAGGGTTTGTGTCTTGAGAAAACCAACACAGCAACAGCAAAGCATAGTGTTCTACATAGCTCTTCCATGGAAAACAAGCAATTTAGATCCTAAAACCTTTGCTCTTGCTCTGCAGACGAGGAATACACAAACTGGTACAAAATATACTTCACTAGTGGAAAAGGAGCAAGAAAGTGTCTGCAGCAGCTTCTCTGCTTGCTGCAAACACAGACAACCAACAGGACTTGTGTCTTGAGAAAACCAACACAGCAACAGCAAAGCATAGTGTTCTACATAGCTCTTCCATGGAAATCAAGCAATTTAGATCCTAAAACCTTTGCTCTTGCTCTGCAGACGAGGAATACACCAACTGGTACAAAATATACTTCACTAGTGGAAAAGGAGCAAGAAAGTGTCTGCAGCAGCTTCTCTGCTTGCTGAAAACACAGACAACCAACAGGACTTGTGTCTTGAGAAAACCAACACAGCAACAGCAAAGCATAGTGTTCTACATAGCTCTTCCATGGAAAACAAGCAATTTAGATCCTAAAACCTTTGCTCTTGCTCTGCAGACTAGGAATACACCAACTGGTACAAAATATACTTCACTTGTGGAAAAGGGGCAAGAAAGTGTCTGCAGCAGCTTCTCTGCTTGCTGAAAACACAGGGAACAAACAGGGTTTGTGTCTTTAGAAAACCAACACAGCAACAGCAAAGCATAGTGTTCTACATAGCTCTTCCATGGAAAACAAGCAATTTAGATCCTAAAACCTTTGCTCTTGCTCTGCAGACGAGGAATACACCAACTGGTACAAAATATACTTCACTTGTGGAAAAGGGGCAAGAAAGTGTCTGCAGCAGCTTCTCTGCTTGCTGAAAACACAGGGAACAAACAGGGTTTGTGTCTTGAGAAAACCAACACAGCAACAGCAAAGCACAGTGTTCTACATATCTCTTCCAAGGAAATCAAGAAATTTAGGTCCTAAAACCTTTGCTCTTGCTCTGCAGACAAGGAATACACCAACTGGTACAAAATATACTTCACTTGTGGAAAAGGGGCAAGAAAGTGTCTGCAGCAGCTTCTCTGCTTGCTGAAAACACAGGGAACAAACAGGGTTTGTGTCTTTAGAAAACCAACACAGCAACAGCAAAGCATAGTGTTCTACATAGCTCTTCCATGGAAAACAAGCAATTTAGATCCTAAAACCTTTGCTCTTGCTCTGCAGACGAGGAATACACCAACTGGTACAAAATATACTTCACTTGTGGAAAAGGGGCAAGAAAGTGTCTGCAGCAGCTTCTCTGCTTGCTGCAAACACAGACAACCAACAGGACTTGTGTCTTGAGAAAACCAACACAGCAACAGCAAAGCATAGTGTTCTACATAGCTCTTCCATGGAAAACAAGCAATTTAGATCCTAAAACCTTTGCTCTTGCTCTGCAAACGAGGAATACACCAACTGGTACAAAATATACTTCACTTGTGGAAAAGGGGCAAGAAAGTGTCTGCAGCAGCTTCTCTGCTTGCTGAAAACACAGGGAACAAACAGGGTTTGTGTCTTGAGAAAACCAACACAGCAACAGCAAAGCATAGTGTTCTACATAGCTCTTCCATGGAAAACAAGCAATTTAGATCCTAAAACCTTTGCTCTTGCTCTGCAGACGAGGAATACACCAACTGGTACAAAATATACTTCACTTGTGGAAAAGGGGCAAGAAAGTGTCTGCAGCAGCTTCTCTGCTTGCTGAAAACACAGGGAACAAACAGGGTTTGTGTCTTGAGAAAACCAACACAGCAACAGCAAAGCACAGTGTTCTACATATCTCTTCCAAGGAAATCAAGCAATTTAGGTCCTAAAACCTTTGCTCTTGCTCTGCAGACGAGGAATACACCAACTGGTACAAAATATACTTCAGTAGTGGAGAAAGCAGGTACGTGTCTTCAAGAGCTTCTCTGCTCGCTGCAAGTACAGAGAACAAACAGGGTTTGTTTCTTGAGAAAACCAACACAGCAACAGCAAAGCATAGTGTTCTACAGAGCTCTTCCATGGAAATCAAGCAATTTAGGTCCTAACACCTTTGCTCTTGCTCTGCAGACGAGGAACACACCAACTGGTACAAAATATACTTCACTTGTAAAAAGGGGCAAGAAAGTGTCTGCAGCAGCTTCTCTGCTTGCTGCAAACACAGACAACCAACAGGACTTGTGTCTTGAGAAAACCAACACAGCAACAGCAAAGCATAGTGTTCTACAGAGCTCTTCCATGGAAAACAAGCAATTTAGATCCTAAAACCTTTGCTCTTGCTCTGCAGAAGAGGAATACACCAACTGGTACAAAATATACGTCAGTAGTGGAGAAAGCAGGTACGTGTCTTCAAGAGCTTCTCTGCTTGCTGAAAACACAGGGAACAAACAGGGCTTGTGTGTTTAGAAAACCAACACAGCAACAGCAAAGCATAGTGTTCTTAATAGCTCTTCCAATGAAATCAAGCAATTTAGGTCCTAAAACCTTTGATCCGTCTCTGCAGACGAGGAACACACCAACTGGTACAAAATATACTTCACTTGTGAAAAAGGGGAAAGAAAGTGTCTGCAGCAGCTTCTCTGCTTGCTGAAAACACAGACAACCAACAGGACTTGTGTCTTGAGAAAACCAACACAGCAACAGCAAAGCATTGTGTTCTACAGAGCTCTTCCATGGAAAACAAGCAATTTAGATCCTAAAACCTTTGCTCTTGCTCTGCAGACGAGGAATACACAAACTGGTACAAAATATACTTCACTAGTGGAAAAGGAGCAAGAAAGTGTCTGCAGCAGCTTCTCTGCTTGCTGAAAACACAGAGAACAAACAGGGCTTGTGTCTTGAGAAAACAAACACAGCAACAGCAAAGCATAGTGTTCTACATAGCTCTTCCATGGAAAACAAGCAATTTAGATCCTAAAACCTTTGCTCTTGCTCTGCAGACGAGGAATACACCAACTGGTACAAAATATACTTCACTTGTGGAAAAGGGGCAAGAAAGTGTCTGCAGCAGCTTCTCTGCTTGCTGAAAACACAGGGAACAAACAGGGTTTGTGTCTTGAGAAAACCAACACAGCAACAGCAAAGCACAGTGTTCTACATATCTCTTCCAAGGAAATCAAGCAATTTAGGTCCTAAAACCTTTGCTCTTGCTCTGCAGACAAGGAATACACCAACTGGTACAAAATATACTTCACTTGTGGAAAAGGGGCAAGAAAGTGTCTGCAGCAGCTTCTCTGCTTGCTGAAAACACAGGGAACAAGCAGGGTTTGTGTCTTTAGAAAACCAACACAGCAACAGCAAAGCATAGTGTTCTACATAGCTCTTCCATGGAAAACAAGCAATTTAGATCCTAAAACCTTTACTCTTGCTCTGCAGACGAGGAATACACCAACTGGTACAAAATATACTTCACTTGTGGAAAAGGGGCAAGAAAGTGTCTGCAGCAGCTTCTCTGCTTGCTGAAAACACAGGGAACAAACAGGGTTTGTGTCTTGAGAAAACCAACACAGCAACAGCAAAGCACAGTGTTCTACATATCTCTTCCAAGGAAATCAAGCAATTTAGGTCCTAAAACCTTTGCTCCTGCTCTCCAGACGAGGAACACACCAACTGGTACAAAATATACTTCACTTGTGAAAAAGGGGCAAGAAAGTGTCTGCAGCAGCTTCTCTGCTTGCTGAAAACACAGGGAACAAACAGGGTTTGTGTCTTGAGAAAACCAACACAGCAACAGCAAAGCATAGTGTTCTACATAGCTCTTCCATGGAAAACAAGCAATTTAGATCCTAAAACCTTTGCTCTTGCTCTGCAGACTAGGAATACACCAACTGGTACAAAATATACTTCACTTGTGGAAAAGGGGCAAGAAAGTGTCTGCAGCAGCTTCTCTGCTTGCTGAAAACACAGGGAACAAACAGGGTTTGTGTCTTTAGAAAACCAACACAGCAACAGCAAAGCACAGTGTTCTACATATCTCTTCCATGGAAATCAAGCAATTTAAGTCCTAAAACCTTTGCTCTTGCTTTGCAGACGAGGAACACACCAACTGTTACAAAATATACTTCACTTGTGAAAAAGGGGCAAGAAAGTGTCTGCAGCAGCTTCTCTGCTTGCTGAAAACACAGAGAACAAACAGGGTTTGTGTCTTGAGAAAACCAACACAGCAACAGCAAAGCATAGTGTTCTACATAGCTCTTCCATGGAAAACAAGCAATTTAGATCCTAAAACCTTTGCTCTTGCTCTGCAGACGAGGAATACACCAACTGGTACAAAATATACTTCACTTGTGGAAAAGGGGCAAGAAAGTGTCTGCAGCAGCTTCTCTGCTTGCTGAAAACACAGGGAACAAACAGGGTTTGTGTCTTGAGAAAACCAACACAGCAACAGCAAAGCATAGTGTTCTACATATCTCTTCCAAGGAAATCAAGAAATTTAGGTCCTAAAACCTTTGCTCTTGCTCTGCAGACAAGGAATACACCAACTGGTACAAAATATACTTCACTTGTGGAAAAGGGGCAAGAAAGTGTCTGCAGCAGCTTCTCTGCTTGCTGAAAACACAGGGAACAAACAGGGTTTGTGTCTTTAGAAAACCAACACAGCAACAGCAAAGCATAGTGTTCTACATAGCTCTTCCATGGAAAACAAGCAATTTAGATCCTAAAACCTTTGCTCTTGCTCTGCAGACAAGGAATACACCAACTGGTACAAAATATACTTCACTTGTGGAAAAGGGGCAAGAAAGTGTCTGCAGCAGCTTCTCTGCTTGCTGAAAACACAGGGAACAAACAGGGTTTGTGTCTTGAGAAAACCAACACAGCAACAGCAAAGCACAGTGTTCTACATATCTCTTCCAAGGAAATCAAGCAATTTAGGTCCTAAAACCTTTGCTCCTGCTCTCCAGACGAGGAATACACCAACTGGTACAAAATATACTTCACTAGTGGAAAAGGAGCAAGAAAGTGTCTGCAGCAGCTTCTCTGCTTGCTGAAAACACAGAGAACAAACAGGGTTTGTGTCTTTAGAAAACCAACACAACAACAGCAAAGCATAGTGTTCTACATAGCTCTTCCATGGAAAACAAGCAATTTAGATCCTAAAACCTTTGCTCTTGCTCTGCAAACGAGGAATACACCAACTGGTACAAAATATACTTCACTTGTGGAAAAGGGGCAAGAAAGTGTCTGCAGCAGCTTCTCTGCTTGCTGAAAACACAGGGAACAAACAGGGTTTGTGTCTTGAGAAAACCAACACAGCAACAGCAAAGCACAGTGTTCTACATATCTCTTCCATGGAAAACAAGCAATTTAAGTCCTAAAACCTTTGCTCTTGCTTTGCAGACGAGGAACACACCAACTGGTACAAAATATACTTCACTTGTGAAAAAGGGGCAAGAAAGTGTCTGCAGCAGCTTCTCTGCTTGCTGCAAACACAGGGAACAAACAGGGTTTGTGTCTTGAGAAAACCAACACAGCAACAGCAAAGCATAGTGTTCTACAGAGCTCTTCCATGGAAAACAAGCAATTTAGATCCTAAAACCTTTGCTCTTGCTCTGCAGAAGAGGAATACACCAACTGGTACAAAATATACTTCACTTGTGGAAAAGGGGCAAGAAAGTGTCTGCAGCAGCTTTTCTGCTCGCTGGAAACACATACAACCAACAAGACTTGTGTCTTGAGAAAACCAACACAGTAACAGCAAAGCATAGTGTTCTACAGAGCTCTTCCATGGAAATCAAGCAATTTTAGTCCTAAAACCTTTGCTCTTGCTTTGCAGACGAGGAACACACCAACTGGTACAAAATATACGTCAGTAGTGGAGAAAGCAGGTACGTGTCTTCAAGAGCTTCTCTGCTTGCTGAAAACACAGGGAACAAACAGGGCTTGTGTGTTTAGAAAACCAACACAGCAACAGCAAAGCATAGTGTTCTTAATAGCTCTTCCAATGAAATCAAGCAATTTAGATCCTAAAACCTTTGATCCGTCTCTGCAGACGAGGAACACACCAACTGGTACAAAATATACTTCACTAGTGGAAAAGGAGCAAGAAAGTGTCTGCAGCAGCTTCTCTGCTTGCTGCAAACACAGACAACCAACAGGACTTGTGTCTTGAGAAAACCAACACAGCAACAGCAAAGCATAGTGTTCTACATAGCTCTTCCATGGAAAACAAGCAATTTAGATCCTAAAACCTTTGCTCTTGCTCTGCAGACGAGGAATACACCAACTGGTACAAAATATACTTCACTTGTGGAAAAGGGGCAAGAAAGTGTCTGCAGCAGCTTCTCTGCTTGCTGAAAACACAGGGAACAAACAGGGTTTGTGTCTTGAGAAAACCAACACAGCAACAGCAAAGCACAGTGTTCTACATATCTCTTCCAAGGAAATCAAGCAATTTAGGTCCTAAAACCTTTGCTCTTGCTCTGCAGACGAGGAACACACCAACTGGTACAAAATATACTTCACTTGTGGAAAAGGGGCAAGAAAGTGTCTGCAGCAGCTTCTCTGCTTGCTGAAAACACAGGGAACAAACAGGGTTTGTGTCTTGAGAAAACCAACACAGCAACAGCAAAGCACAGTCTTCTACATATCTCTTCCATGGAAATCAAGCAATTTAGGTCCTAAAACCTTTGCTCTTGCTTTGCAGACGAGGAACACACCAACTGGTACAAAATATACTTCACTTGTGAAAAAGGGGCAAGAAAGTGTCTGCAGCAGCTTCTCTGCTTGCTGAAAACACAGGGAACAAACAGGGTTTGTGTCTTGAGAAAACCAACACAGCAACAGCAAAGCATAGTGTTCTACATAGCTCTTCCATGGAAAACAAGCAATTTAGATCCTAAAACCTTTGCTCTTGCTCTGCAGACGAGGAATACACAAACTGGTACAAAATATACTTCACTAGTGGAAAAGGAGCAAGAAAGTGTCTGCAGCAGCTTCTCTGCTTGCTGCAAACACAGACAACCAACAGGACTTGTGTCTTGAGAAAACCAACACAGCAACAGCAAAGCATAGTGTTCTACATAGCTCTTCCATGGAAAACAAGCAATTTAGATCCTAAAACCTTTGCTCTTGCTCTGCAGACTAGGAATACACCAACTGGTACAAAATATACTTCACTTGTGGAAAAGGGGCAAGAAAGTGTCTGCAGCAGCTTCTCTGCTTGCTGAAAACACAGGGAACAAACAGGGTTTGTGTCTTTAGAAAACCAACACAGCAACAGCAAAGCATAGTGTTCTACATAGCTCTTCCATGGAAAACAAGCAATTTAGATCCTAAAACCTTTGCTCTTGCTCTGCAGACGAGGAATACACCAACTGGTACAAAATATACTTCACTTGTGGAAAAGGGGCAAGAAAGTGTCTGCAGCAGCTTCTCTGCTTGCTGAAAACACAGGGAACAAACAGGGTTTGTGTCTTGAGAAAACCAACACAGCAACAGCAAAGCACAGTGTTCTACATATCTCTTCCAAAGAAATCAAGCAATTTAGGTCCTAAAACCTTTGCTCTTGCTCTGCAGACGAGGAATACACCAACTGGTACAAAATATACTTCACTTGTGGAAAAGGGGCAAGAAAGTGTCTGCAGCAGCTTCTCTGCTTGCTGAAAACACAGGGAACAAACAGGGTTTGTGTCTTGAGAAAACCAACACAGCAACAGCAAAGCACAGTGTTCTACATATCTCTTCCAAGGAAATCAAGAAATTTAGGTCCTAAAACCTTTGCTCTTGCTCTGCAGACAAGGAATACACCAACTGGTACAAAATATACTTCACTTGTGGAAAAGGGGCAAGAAAGTGTCTGCAGCAGCTTCTCTGCTTGCTGAAAACACAGGGAACAAACAGGGTTTGTGTCTTTAGAAAACCAACACAGCAACAGCAAAGCATAGTGTTCTACATAGCTCTTCCATGGAAAACAAGCAATTTAGATCCTAAAACCTTTGCTCTTGCTCTGCAGACGAGGAATACACCAACTGGTACAAAATATACTTCACTTGTGGAAAAGGGGCAAGAAAGTGTCTGCAGCAGCTTCTCTGCTTGCTGCAAACACAGACAACCAACAGGACTTGTGTCTTGAGAAAACCAACACAGCAACAGCAAAGCATAGTGTTCTACATAGCTCTTCCATGGAAAACAAGCAATTTAGATCCTAAAACCTTTGCTCTTGCTCTGCAAACGAGGAATACACCAACTGGTACAAAATATACTTCACTTGTGGAAAAGGGGCAAGAAAGTGTCTGCAGCAGCTTCTCTGCTTGCTGAAAACACAGGGAACAAACAGGGTTTGTGTCTTGAGAAAACCAACACAGCAACAGCAAAGCATAGTGTTCTACATAGCTCTTCCATGGAAAACAAGCAATTTAGATCCTAAAACCTTTGCTCTTGCTCTGCAGACGAGGAATACACCAACTGGTACAAAATATACTTCA
Organism: Prinia subflava; assembly: GCF_021018805.1. Classification (NCBI taxonomy): domain Eukaryota; kingdom Metazoa; phylum Chordata; class Aves; order Passeriformes; family Cisticolidae; genus Prinia; species Prinia subflava. The sequence goes on along the minus strand of NW_026960717.1, from coordinate 28,559 downwards.
CTTGTGGAAAAGGGGCAAGAAAGTGTCTGCAGCAGCTTCTCTGCTTGCTGAAAACACAGGGAACAAACAGGGTTTGTGTCTTGAGAAAACCAACACAGCAACAGCAAAGCACAGTGTTCTACATATCTCTTCCAAGGAAATCAAGCAATTTAGGTCCTAAAACCTTTGCTCTTGCTCTGCAGACGAGGAACACACCAACTGGTACAAAATATACTTCACTTGTAAAAAGGGGCAAGAAAGTGTCTGCAGCAGCTTCTCTGCTTGCTGCAAACACAGACAACCAACAGGACTTGTGTCTTGAGAAAACCAACACAGCAACAGCAAAGCATAGTGTTCTACAGAGCTCTTCCATGGAAAACAAGCAATTTAGATCCTAAAAGCTTTGCTCTTGCTCTGCAGAAGAGGAATACACCAACTGGTACAAAATATACGTCAGTAGTGGAGAAAGCAGGTACGTGTCTTCAAGAGCTTCTCTGCTTGCTGAAAACACAGGGAACAAACAGGGCTTGTGTGTTTAGAAAACCAACACAGCAACAGCAAAGCATAGCGTTCTTAATAGCTCTTCCAATGAAATCAAGCAATTTAGGTCCTAAAACCTTTGATCCGTCTCTGCAGACGAGGAACACACCAACTGGTACAAAATATACTTCACTTGTGAAAAAGGGGAAAGAAAGTGTCTGCAGCAGCTTCTCTGCTTGCTGAAAACACAGAGAACAAACAGGGCTTGTGTCTTGAGAAAACAAACACAGCAACAGCAAAGCATAGTGTTCTACAGAGCTCTTCCATGGAAAACAAGCAATTTAGATCCTAAAACCTTTGCTCTTGCTCTGCAGACGAGGAATACACCAACTGGTACAAAATATACTTCACTTGTGGAAAAGGGGCAAGAAAGTGTCTGCAGCAGCTTCTCTGCTTGCTGAAAACACAGGGAACAAACAGGGTTTGTGTCTTGAGAAAACCAACACAGCAACAGCAAAGCACAGTGTTCTACATATCTCTTCCAAGGAAATCAAGCAATTTAGGTCCTAAAACCTTTGCTCTTGCTCTGCAGACAAGGAATACACCAACTGGTACAAAATATACTTCACTTGTGGAAAAGGGGCAAGAAAGTGTCTGCAGCAGCTTCTCTGCTTGCTGAAAACACAGGGAACAAGCAGGGTTTGTGTCTTTAGAAAACCAACACAGCAACAGCAAAGCATAGTGTTCTACATAGCTCTTCCATGGAAAACAAGCAATTTAGATCCTAAAACCTTTGCTCTTGCTCTGCAGACGAGGAATACACCAACTGGTACAAAATATACTTCACTTGTGGAAAAGGGGCAAGAAAGTGTCTGCAGCAGCTTCTCTGCTTGCTGAAAACACAGGGAACAAACAGGGTTTGTGTCTTGAGAAAACCAACACAGCAACAGCAAAGCACAGTGTTCTACATATCTCTTCCAAGGAAATCAAGCAATTTAGGTCCTAAAACCTTTGCTCCTGCTCTCCAGACGAGGAACACACCAACTGGTACAAAATATACTTCACTTGTGAAAAAGGGGCAAGAAAGTGTCTGCAGCAGCTTCTCTGCTTGCTGAAAACACAGGGAACAAACAGGGTTTGTGTCTTGAGAAAACCAACACAGCAACAGCAAAGCATAGTGTTCTACATAGCTCTTCCATGGAAAACAAGCAATTTAGATCCTAAAACCTTTGCTCTTGCTCTGCAGACTAGGAATACACCAACTGGTACAAAATATACTTCACTTGTGGAAAAGGGGCAAGAAAGTGTCTGCAGCAGCTTCTCTGCTTGCTGAAAACACAGGGAACAAACAGGGTTTGTGTCTTTAGAAAACCAACACAGCAACAGCAAAGCACAGTGTTCTACATATGTCTTCCATGGAAATCAAGCAATTTAAGTCCTAAAACCTTTGCTCTTGCTTTGCAGACGAGGAACACACCAACTGGTACAAAATATACTTCACTTGTGAAAAAGGGGCAAGAAAGTGTCTGCAGCAGCTTCTCTGCTTGCTGAAAACACAGGGAACAAACAGGGTTTGTGTCTTGAGAAAACCAACACAGCAACAGCAAAGCATAGTGTTTTACATAGCTCTTCCATGGAAAACAAGCAATTTAGATCCTAAAACCTTTGCTCTTGCTCTGCAGACGAGGAATACACCAACTGGTACAAAATATACTTCACTTGTGGAAAAGGGGCAAGAAAGTGTCTGCAGCAGCTTCTCTGCTTGCTGAAAACACAGGGAACAAACAGGGTTTGTGTCTTGAGAAAACCAACACAGCAACAGCAAAGCACAGTGTTCTACATATCTCTTCCAAGGAAATCAAGCAATTTAGGTCCTAAAACCTTTGCTCCTGCTCTCCAGACGAGGAATACACCAACTGGTACAAAATATACGTCAGTAGTGGAGAAAGCAGGTACGTGTCTTCAAGAGCTTCTCTGCTCGCTGCAAGTACAGAGAACAAACAGGGTTTGTTTCTTGAGAAAACCAACACAGCAACAGCAAAGCATAGTGTTCTACAGAGCTCTTCCATGGAAATCAAGCAATTTAGGTCCTAACACATTTGCTCTTGCTTTGCAGACGAGGAACACACCAACTGGTACAAAATATACTTCACTTGTAAAAAGGGGCAAGAAAGTGTCTGCAGCAGCTTCTCTGCTTGCTGCAAACACAGACAACCAACAGGACTTGTGTCTTGAGAAAACCAACACAGCAACAGCAAAGCATAGTGTTCTACAGAGCTCTTCCATGGAAAACAAGCAATTTAGATCCTAAAACCTTTGCTCTTGCTCTGCAGAAGAGGAATACACCAACTGGTACAAAATATACTTCACTTGTGGAAAAGGGGCAAGAAAGTGTCTGCAGCAGCTTTTCTGCTCGCTGGAAACACATACAACCAACAAGACTTGTGTCTTGAGAAAACCAACACAGTAACAGCAAAGCATAGTGTTCTACAGAGCTCTTCCATGGAAATCAAGCAATTTTAGTCCTAAAACCTTTGCTCTTGCTTTGCAGACGAGGAACACACCAACTGGTACAAAATATACGTCAGTAGTGGAGAAAGCAGGTACGTGTCTTCAAGAGCTTCTCTGCTTGCTGAAAACACAGGGAACAAACAGGGCTTGTGTGTTTAGAAAACCAACACAGCAACAGCAAAGCATAGTGTTCTTAATAGCTCTTCCAATGAAATCAAGCAATTTAGGTCCTAAAACCTTTGATCCGTCTCTGCAGACGAGGAACACACCAACTGGTACAAAATATACTTCACTTGTGAAAAAGGGGCAAGAAAGTGTCTGCAGCAGCTTCTCTGCTTGCTGAAAACACAGGGAACAAACAGGGTTTGTGTCTTGAGAAAACCAACACAGCAACAGCAAAGCATAGTGTTCTACAGAGCTCTTCCATGGAAAACAAGCAATTTAGATCCTAAAACCTTTGCTCTTGCTCTGCAGACGAGGAATACACCAACTGGTACAAAATATACTTCACTTGTGGAAAAGGGGCAAGAAAGTGTCTGCAGCAGCTTCTCTGCTTGCTGAAAACACAGGGAACAAACAGGGTTTGTGTCTTGAGAAAACCAACACAGTAACAGCAAAGCACAGTGTTCTACATATCTCTTCCAAGGAAATCAAGCAATTTAGGTCCTAAAACCTTTGCTCTTGCTCTGCAGACGAGGAACACACCAACTGGTACAAAATATACTTCACTTGTGGAAAAGGGGCAAGAAAGTGTCTGCAGCAGCTTCTCTGCTTGCTGAAAACACAGGGAACAAACAGGGTTTGTGTCTTGAGAAAACCAACACAGCAACAGCAAAGCACAGTCTTCTACATATCTCTTCCATGGAAATCAAGCAATTTAGGTCCTAAAACCTTTGCTCTTGCTTTGCAGACGAGGAACACACCAACTGGTACAAAATATACTTCACTTGTGAAAAAGGGGCAAGAAAGTGTCTGCAGCAGCTTCTCTGCTTGCTGAAAACACAGGGAACAAGCAGGGTTTGTGTCTTGAGAAAACCAACACAGCAACAGCAAAGCATAGTGTTCTACATAGCTCTTCCATGGAAAACAAGCAATTTAGATCCTAAAACCTTTGCTCTTGCTCTGCAGACGAGGAATACACAAACTGGTACAAAATATACTTCACTAGTGGAAAAGGAGCAAGAAAGTGTCTGCAGCAGCTTCTCTGCTTGCTGCAAACACAGACAACCAACAGGACTTGTGTCTTGAGAAAACCAACACAGCAACAGCAAAGCATAGTGTTCTACATAGCTCTTCCATGGAAAACAAGCAATTTAGATCCTAAAACCTTTGCTCTTGCTCTGCAGACGAGGAATACACCAACTGGTACAAAATATACTTCACTAGTGGAAAAGGAGCAAGAAAGTGTCTGCAGCAGCTTCTCTGCTTGCTGAAAACACAGACAACCAACAGGACTTGTGTCTTGAGAAAACCAACACAGCAACAGCAAAGCATAGTGTTCTACATAGCTCTTCCATGGAAAACAAGCAATTTAGATCCTAAAACCTTTGCTCTTGCTCTGCAGACTAGGAATACACCAACTGGTACAAAATATACTTCACTTGTGGAAAAGGGGCAAGAAAGTGTCTGCAGCAGCTTCTCTGCTTGCTGAAAACACAGGGAACAAACAGGGTTTGTGTCTTTAGAAAACCAACACAGCAACAGCAAAGCATAGTGTTCTACATAGCTCTTCCATGGAAAACAAGCAATTTAGATCCTAAAACCTTTGCTCTTGCTCTGCAGACGAGGAATACACCAACTGGTACAAAATATACTTCACTTGTGGAAAAGGGGCAAGAAAGTGTCTGCAGCAGCTTCTCTGCTTGCTGAAAACACAGGGAACAAACAGGGTTTGTGTCTTGAGAAAACCAACACAGCAACAGCAAAGCACAGTGTTCTACATATCTCTTCCAAGGAAATCAAGCAATTTAGGTCCTAAAACCTTTGCTCTTGCTCTGCAGAAGAGGAATACACCAACTGGTACAAAATATACTTCACTTGTGGAAAAGGGGCAAGAAAGTGTCTGCAGCAGCTTTTCTGCTCGCTGGAAACACATACAACCAACAAGACTTGTGTCTTGAGAAAACCAACACAGTAACAGCAAAGCATAGTGTTCTACAGAGCTCTTCCATGGAAATCAAGCAATTTTAGTCCTAAAACCTTTGCTCTTGCTTTGCAGACGAGGAACACACCAACTGGTACAAAATATACGTCAGTAGTGGAGAAAGCAGGTACGTGTCTTCAAGAGCTTCTCTGCTTGCTGAAAACACAGGGAACAAACAGGGCTTGTGTGTTTAGAAAACCAACACAGCAACAGCAAAGCATAGTGTTCTTAATAGCTCTTCCAATGAAATCAAGCAATTTAGGTCCTAAAACCTTTGATCCGTCTCTGCAGACGAGGAACACACCAACTGGTACAAAATATACTTCACTTGTGAAAAAGGGGAAAGAAAGTGTCTGCAGCAGCTTCTCTGCTTGCTGCAAACACAGACAACCAACAGGACTTGTGTCTTGAGAAAACCAACACAGCAACAGCAAAGCATAGTGTTCTACAGAGCTCTTCCATGGAAAACAAGCAATTTAGATCCTAAAACCTTTGCTCTTGCTCTGCAGACGAGGAATACACAAACTGGTACAAAATATACTTCACTAGTGGAAAAGGAGCAAGAAAGTGTCTGCAGCAGCTTCTCTGCTTGCTGAAAACACAGAGAACAAACAGGGCTTGTGTCTTGAGAAAACAAACACAGCAACAGCAAAGCATAGTGTTCTACATAGCTCTTCCATGGAAAACAAGCAATTTAGATCCTAAAACCTTTGCTCTTGCTCTGCAGACGAGGAATACACCAACTGGTACAAAATATACTTCACTTGTGGAAAAGGGGCAAGAAAGTGTCTGCAGCAGCTTCTCTGCTTGCTGAAAACACAGGGAACAAACAGGGTTTGTGTCTTGAGAAAACCAACACAGCAACAGCAAAGCACAGTGTTCTACATATCTCTTCCAAGGAAATCAAGAAATTTAGGTCCTAAAACCTTTGCTCTTGCTCTGCAGACAAGGAATACACCAACTGGTACAAAATATACTTCACTTGTGGAAAATGGGCAAGAAAGTGTCTGCAGCAGCTTCTCTGCTTGCTGAAAACACAGGGAACAAGCAGGGTTTGTGTCTTTAGAAAACCAACACAGCAACAGCAAAGCACAGTGTTCTACATATCTCTTCCAAGGAAATCAAGCAATTTAGGTCCTAAAACCTTTGCTCTTGCTCTGCAGACGAGGAATACACCAACTGGTACAAAATATACTTCACTTGTGGAAAAGGGGCAAGAAAGTGTCTGCAGCAGCTTCTCTGCTTGCTGAAAACACAGGGAACAAACAGGGTTTGTGTCTTGAGAAAACCAACACAGCAACAGCAAAGCACAGTGTTCTACATATCTCTTCCAAGGAAATCAAGCAATTTAGGTCCTAAAACCTTTGCTCTTGCTCTGCAGACGAGGAATACACCAACTGGTACAAAATATACTTCACTTGTGGAAAAGGGGCAAGAAAGTGTCTGCAGCAGCTTCTCTGCTTGCTGAAAACACAGGGAACAAACAGGGTTTGTGTCTTGAGAAAACCAACACAGCAACAGCAAAGCACAGTCTTCTACATATCTCTTCCATGAAAATCAAGCAATTTAGGTCCTAAAACCTTTGCTCTTGCTTTGCAGACGAGGAACACACCAACTGGTACAAAATATACTTCACTTGTGAAAAAGGGGCAAGAAAGTGTCTGCAGCAGCTTCTCTGCTTGCTGAAAACACAGGGAACAAACAGGGTTTGTGTCTTGAGAAAACCAACACAGCAACAGCAAAGCATAGTGTTCTACATAGCTCTTCCATGGAAAACAAGCAATTTAGATCCTAAAACCTTTGCTCTTGCTCTGCAGACGAGGAATACACCAACTGGTACAAAATATACTTCACTAGTGGAAAAGGAGCAAGAAAGTGTCTGCAGCAGCTTCTCTGCTTGCTGCAAACACAGACAACCAACAGGACTTGTGTCTTGAGAAAACCAACACAGCAACAGCAAAGCATAGTGTTCTACATAGCTCTTCCATGGAAAACAAGCAATTTAGATCCTAAAACCTTTGCTCTTGCTCTGCAGACTAGGAATACACCAACTGGTACAAAATATACTTCACTTGTGGAAAAGGGGCAAGAAAGTGTCTGCAGCAGCTTCTCTGCTTGCTGAAAACACAGGGAACAAACAGGGTTTGTGTCTTTAGAAAACCAACACAGCAACAGCAAAGCACAGTGTTCTACATATGTCTTCCATGGAAATCAAGCAATTTAAGTCCTAAAACCTTTGCTCTTGCTTTGCAGACGAGGAACACACCAACTGGTACAAAATATACTTCACTTGTGAAAAAGGGGCAAGAAAGTGTCTGCAGCAGCTTCTCTGCTTGCTGAAAACACAGGGAACAAACAGGGTTTGTGTCTTGAGAAAACCAACACAGCAACAGCAAAGCATAGTGTTTTACATAGCTCTTCCATGGAAAACAAGCAATTTAGATCCTAAAACCTTTGCTCTTGCTCTGCAGACGAGGAATACACCAACTGGTACAAAATATACTTCACTTGTGGAAAAGGGGCAAGAAAGTGTCTGCAGCAGCTTCTCTGCTTGCTGAAAACACAGGGAACAAACAGGGTTTGTGTCTTGAGAAAACCAACACAGCAACAGCAAAGCACAGTGTTCTACATATCTCTTCCAAGGAAATCAAGCAATTTAGGTCCTAAAACCTTTGCTCCTGCTCTCCAGACGAGGAATACACCAACTGGTACAAAATATACGTCAGTAGTGGAGAAAGCAGGTACGTGTCTTCAAGAGCTTCTCTGCTCGCTGCAAGTACAGAGAACAAACAGGGTTTGTTTCTTGAGAAAACCAACACAGCAACAGCAAAGCATAGTGTTCTACAGAGCTCTTCCATGGAAATCAAGCAATTTAGGTCCTAACACATTTGCTCTTGCTTTGCAGACGAGGAACACACCAACTGGTACAAAATATACTTCACTTGTAAAAAGGGGCAAGAAAGTGTCTGCAGCAGCTTCTCTGCTTGCTGCAAACACAGACAACCAACAGGACTTGTGTCTTGAGAAAACCAACACAGCAACAGCAAAGCATAGTGTTCTACAGAGCTCTTCCATGGAAAACAAGCAATTTAGATCCTAAAACCTTTGCTCTTGCTCTGCAGAAGAGGAATACACCAACTGGTACAAAATATACTTCACTTGTGGAAAAGGGGCAAGAAAGTGTCTGCAGCAGCTTTTCTGCTCGCTGGAAACACATACAACCAACAAGACTTGTGTCTTGAGAAAACCAACACAGTAACAGCAAAGCATAGTGTTCTACAGAGCTCTTCCATGGAAATCAAGCAATTTTAGTCCTAAAACCTTTGCTCTTGCTTTGCAGACGAGGAACACACCAACTGGTACAAAATATACGTCAGTAGTGGAGAAAGCAGGTACGTGTCTTCAAGAGCTTCTCTGCTTGCTGAAAACACAGGGAACAAACAGGGCTTGTGTGTTTAGAAAACCAACACAGCAACAGCAAAGCATAGTGTTCTTAATAGCTCTTCCAATGAAATCAAGCAATTTAGGTCCTAAAACCTTTGATCCGTCTCTGCAGACGAGGAACACACCAACTGGTACAAAATATACTTCACTTGTGAAAAAGGGGCAAGAAAGTGTCTGCAGCAGCTTCTCTGCTTGCTGAAAACACAGGGAACAAACAGGGTTTGTGTCTTGAGAAAACCAACACAGCAACAGCAAAGCATAGTGTTCTACAGAGCTCTTCCATGGAAAACAAGCAATTTAGATCCTAAAACCTTTGCTCTTGCTCTGCAGACGAGGAATACACCAACTGGTACAAAATATACTTCACTTGTGGAAAAGGGGCAAGAAAGTGTCTGCAGCAGCTTCTCTGCTTGCTGAAAACACAGGGAACAAACAGGGTTGGTGTCTTGAGAAAACCAACACAGTAACAGCAAAGCACAGTGTTCTACATATCTCTTCCAAGGAAATCAAGCAATTTAGGTCCTAAAACCTTTGCTCTTGCTCTGCAGACGAGGAACACACCAACTGGTACAAAATATACTTCACTTGTGGAAAAGGGGCAAGAAAGTGTCTGCAGCAGCTTCTCTGCTTGCTGAAAACACAGGGAACAAACAGGGTTTGTGTCTTGAGAAAACCAACACAGCAACAGCAAAGCACAGTCTTCTACATATCTCTTCCATGGAAATCAAGCAATTTAGGTCCTAAAACCTTTGCTCTTGCTTTGCAGACGAGGAACACACCAACTGGTACAAAATATACTTCACTTGTGAAAAAGGGGCAAGAAAGTGTCTGCAGCAGCTTCTCTGCTTGCTGAAAACACAGGGAACAAGCAGGGTTTGTGTCTTGAGAAAACCAACACAGCAACAGCAAAGCATAGTGTTCTACATAGCTCTTCCATGGAAAACAAGCAATTTAGATCCTAAAACCTTTGCTCTTGCTCTGCAGACGAGGAATACACAAACTGGTACAAAATATACTTCACTAGTGGAAAAGGAGCAAGAAAGTGTCTGCAGCAGCTTCTCTGCTTGCTGCAAACACAGACAACCAACAGGACTTGTGTCTTGAGAAAACCAACACAGCAACAGCAAAGCATAGTGTTCTACATAGCTCTTCCATGGAAAACAAGCAATTTAGATCCTAAAACCTTTGCTCTTGCTCTGCAGACGAGGAATACACCAACTGGTACAAAATATACTTCACTAGTGGAAAAGGAGCAAGAAAGTGTCTGCAGCAGCTTCTCTGCTTGCTGAAAACACAGACAACCAACAGGACTTGTGTCTTGAGAAAACCAACACAGCAACAGCAAAGCATAGTGTTCTACATAGCTCTTCCATGGAAAACAAGCAATTTAGATCCTAAAACCTTTGCTCTTGCTCTGCAGACTAGGAATACACCAACTGGTACAAAATATACTTCACTTGTGGAAAAGGGGCAAGAAAGTGTCTGCAGCAGCTTCTCTGCTTGCTGAAAACACAGGGAACAAACAGGGTTTGTGTCTTTAGAAAACCAACACAGCAACAGCAAAGCATAGTGTTCTACATAGCTCTTCCATGGAAAACAAGCAATTTAGATCCTAAAACCTTTGCTCTTGCTCTGCAGACGAGGAATACACCAACTGGTACAAAATATACTTCACTTGTGGAAAAGGGGCAAGAAAGTGTCTGCAGCAGCTTCTCTGCTTGCTGAAAACACAGGGAACAAACAGGGTTTGTGTCTTGAGAAAACCAACACAGCAACAGCAAAGCACAGTGTTCTACATATCTCTTCCAAGGAAATCAAGCAATTTAGGTCCTAAAACCTTTGCTCTTGCTCTGCAGAAGAGGAATACACCAACTGGTACAAAATATACTTCACTTGTGGAAAAGGGGCAAGAAAGTGTCTGCAGCAGCTTTTCTGCTCGCTGGAAACACATACAACCAACAAGACTTGTGTCTTGAGAAAACCAACACAGTAACAGCAAAGCATAGTGTTCTACAGAGCTCTTCCATGGAAATCAAGCAATTTTAGTCCTAAAACCTTTGCTCTTGCTTTGCAGACGAGGAACACACCAACTGGTACAAAATATACGTCAGTAGTGGAGAAAGCAGGTACGTGTCTTCAAGAGCTTCTCTGCTTGCTGAAAACACAGGGAACAAACAGGGCTTGTGTGTTTAGAAAACCAACACAGCAACAGCAAAGCATAGTGTTCTTAATAGCTCTTCCAATGAAATCAAGCAATTTAGGTCCTAAAACCTTTGATCCGTCTCTGCAGACGAGGAACACACCAACTGGTACAAAATATACTTCACTTGTGAAAAAGGGGAAAGAAAGTGTCTGCAGCAGCTTCTCTGCTTGCTGCAAACACAGACAACCAACAGGACTTGTGTCTTGAGAAAACCAACACAGCAACAGCAAAGCATAGTGTTCTACAGAGCTCTTCCATGGAAAACAAGCAATTTAGATCCTAAAACCTTTGCTCTTGCTCTGCAGACGAGGAATACACAAACTGGTACAAAATATACTTCACTAGTGGAAAAGGAGCAAGAAAGTGTCTGCAGCAGCTTCTCTGCTTGCTGAAAACACAGAGAACAAACAGGGCTTGTGTCTTGAGAAAACAAACACAGCAACAGCAAAGCATAGTGTTCTACATAGCTCTTCCATGGAAAACAAGCAATTTAGATCCTAAAACCTTTGCTCTTGCTCTGCAGACGAGGAATACACCAACTGGTACAAAATATACTTCACTTGTGGAAAAGGGGCAAGAAAGTGTCTGCAGCAGCTTCTCTGCTTGCTGAAAACACAGGGAACAAACAGGGTTTGTGTCTTGAGAAAACCAACACAGCAACAGCAAAGCACAGTGTTCTACATATCTCTTCCAAGGAAATCAAGAAATTTAGGTCCTAAAACCTTTGCTCTTGCTCTGCAGACAAGGAATACACCAACTGGTACAAAATATACTTCACTTGTGGAAAATGGGCAAGAAAGTGTCTGCAGCAGCTTCTCTGCTTGCTGAAAACACAGGGAACAAGCAGGGTTTGTGTCTTTAGAAAACCAACACAGCAACAGCAAAGCATAGTGTTCTACATAGCTCTTCCATGGAAAACAAGCAATTTAGATCCTAAAACCTTTGCTCTTGCTCTGCAGACGAGGAATACACCAACTGGTACAAAATATACTTCACTTGTGGAAAAGGGGCAAGAAAGTGTCTGCAGCAGCTTCTCTGCTTGCTGAAAACACAGGGAACAAACAGGGTTTGTGTCTTGAGAAAACCAACACAGCAACAGCAAAGCACAGTGTTCTACATATCTCTTCCAAGGAAATCAAGCAATTTAGGTCCTAAAACCTTTGCTCTTGCTCTGCAGACGAGGAATACACCAACTGGTACAAAATATACTTCACTTGTGGAAAAGGGGCAAGAAAGTGTCTGCAGCAGCTTCTCTGCTTGCTGAAAACACAGGGAACAAACAGGGTTTGTGTCTTGAGAAAACCAACACAGCAACAGCAAAGCACAGTCTTCTACATATCTCTTCCATGAAAATCAAGCAATTTAGGTCCTAAAACCTTTGCTCTTGCTTTGCAGACGAGGAACACACCAACTGGTACAAAATATACTTCACTTGTGAAAAAGGGGCAAGAAAGTGTCTGCAGCAGCTTCTCTGCTTGCTGAAAACACAGGGAACAAACAGGGTTTGTGTCTTGAGAAAACCAACACAGCAACAGCAAAGCATAGTGTTCTACATAGCTCTTCCATGGAAAACAAGCAATTTAGATCCTAAAACCTTTGCTCTTGCTCTGCAGACGAGGAATACACCAACTGGTACAAAATATACTTCACTAGTGGAAAAGGAGCAAGAAAGTGTCTGCAGCAGCTTCTCTGCTTGCTGCAAACACAGACAACCAACAGGACTTGTGTCTTGAGAAAACCAACACAGCAACAGCAAAGCATAGTGTTCTACATAGCTCTTCCATGGAAAACAAGCAATTTAGATCCTAAAACCTTTGCTCTTGCTCTGCAGACGAGGAATACACCAACTGGTACAAAATATACTTCACTAGTGGAAAAGGAGCAAGAAAGTGTCTGCAGCAGCTTCTCTGCTTGCTGAAAACACAGACAACCAACAGGACTTGTGTCTTGAGAAAACCAACACAGCAACAGCAAAGCATAGTGTTCTACATAGCTCTTCCATGGAAAACAAGCAATTTAGATCCTAAAACCTTTGCTCTTGCTCTGCAGACTAGGAATACACCAACTGGTACAAAATATACTTCACTTGTGGAAAAGGGGCAAGAAAGTGTCTGCAGCAGCTTCTCTGCTTGCTGAAAACACAGGGAACAAACAGGGTTTGTGTCTTTAGAAAACCAACACAGCAACAGCAAAGCATAGTGTTCTACATAGCTCTTCCATGGAAAACAAGCAATTTAGATCCTAAAACCTTTGCTCTTGCTCTGCAGACGAGGAATACACCAACTGGTACAAAATATACTTCACTTGTGGAAAAGGGGCAAGAAAGTGTCTGCAGCAGCTTCTCTGCTTGCTGAAAACACAGGGAACAAACAGGGTTTGTGTCTTGAGAAAACCAACACAGCAACAGCAAAGCACAGTGTTCTACATATCTCTTCCAAGGAAATCAAGCAATTTAGGTCCTAAAACCTTTGCTCTTGCTCTGCAGACAAGGAATACACCAACTGGTACAAAATATACTTCAGTTGTGGAGAAAGCAGGTACGTGTCTTCAAGAGCTTCTCTGCTCGCTGCAAGTACAGAGAACAAACAGGGTTTGTTTCTTGAGAAAACCAACACAGCAACAGCAAAGCATAGTGTTCTACAGAGCTCTTCCATGGAAATCAAGCAATTTAGGTCCTAACACATTTGCTCTTGCTTTGCAGACGAGGAACACACCAACTGGTACAAAATATACTTCACTTGTAAAAAGGGGCAAGAAAGTGTCTGCAGCAGCTTCTCTGCTTGCTGCAAACACAGACAACCAACAGGACTTGTGTCTTGAGAAAACCAACACAGCAACAGCAAAGCATAGTGTTCTACAGAGCTCTTCCATGGAAAACAAGCAATTTAGATCCTAAAACCTTTGCTCTTGCTCTGCAGAAGAGGAATACACCAACTGGTACAAAATATACTTCACTTGTGGAAAAGGGGCAAGAAAGTGTCTGCAGCAGCTTTTCTGCTCGCTGGAAACACATACAACCAACAAGACTCGTGTCTTGAGAAAACCAACACAGTAACAGCAAAGCATAGTGTTCTACAGAGCTCTTCCATGGAAATCAAGCAATTTTAGTCCTAAAACCTTTGCTCTTGCTTTGCAGACGAGGAACACACCAACTGGTACAAAATATACGTCAGTAGTGGAGAAAGCAGGTACGTGTCTTCAAGAGCTTCTCTGCTTGCTGAAAACACAGGGAACAAACAGGGCTTGTGTGTTTAGAAAACCAACACAGCAACAGCAAAGCATAGCGTTCTTAATAGCTCTTCCAATGAAATCAAGCAATTTAGGTCCTAAAACCTTTGATCCGTCTCTGCAGACGAGGAACACACCAACTGGTACAAAATATACTTCACTTGTGAAAAAGGGGAAAGAAAGTGTCTGCAGCAGCTTCTCTGCTTGCTGCAAACACAGACAACCAACAGGACTTGTGTCTTGAGAAAACCAACACAGCAACAGCAAAGCATTGTGTTCTACAGAGCTCTTCCATGGAAAACAAGCAATTTAGATCCTAAAACCTTTGCTCTTGCTCTGCAGACAAGGAATACACAAACTGGTACAAAATATACTTCACTAGTGGAAAAGGAGCAAGAAAGTGTCTGCAGCAGCTTCTCTGCTTGCTGAAAACACAGAGAACAAACAGGGCTTGTGTCTTGAGAAAACAAACACAGCAACAGCAAAGCATAGTGTTCTACATAGCTCTTCCATGGAAAACAAGCAATTTAGATCCTAAAACCTTTGCTCTTGCTCTGCAGACGAGGAATACACCAACTGGTACAAAATATACTTCACTTGTGGAAAAGGGGCAAGAAAGTGTCTGCAGCAGCTTCTCTGCTTGCTGAAAACACAGGGAACAAACAGGGTTTGTGTCTTGAGAAAACCAACACAGCAACAGCAAAGCACAGTGTTCTACATATCTCTTCCAAGGAAATCAAGAAATTTAGGTCCTAAAACCTTTGCTCTTGCTCTGCAGACAAGGAATACACCAACTGGTACAAAATATACTTCACTTGTGGAAAATGGGCAAGAAAGTGTCTGCAGCAGCTTCTCTGCTTGCTGAAAACACAGGGAACAAGCAGGGTTTGTGTCTTTAGAAAACCAACACAGCAACAGCAAAGCATAGTGTTCTACATAGCTCTTCCATGGAAAACAAGCAATTTAGATCCTAAAACCTTTGCTCTTGCTCTGCAGACGAGGAATACACCAACTGGTACAAAATATACTTCACTTGTGGAAAAGGGGCAAGAAAGTGTCTGCAGCAGCTTCTCTGCTTGCTGAAAACACAGGGAACAAACAGGGTTTGTGTCTTGAGAAAACCAACACAGCAACAGCAAAGCACAGTGTTCTACATATCTCTTCCAAGGAAATCAAGCAATTTAGGTCCTAAAACCTTTGCTCTTGCTCTGCAGACGAGGAACACACCAACTGGTACAAAATATACTTCACTTGTGGAAAAGGGGCAAGAAAGTGTCTGCAGCAGCTTCTCTGCTTGCTGAAAACACAGGGAACAAACAGGGTTTGTGTCTTGAGAAAACCAACACAGCAACAGCAAAGCACAGTCTTCTACATATCTCTTCCATGGAAATCAAGCAATTTAGGTCCTAAAACCTTTGCTCTTGCTTTGCAGACGAGGAACACACCAACTGGTACAAAATATACTTCACTTGTGAAAAAGGGGCAAGAAAGTGTCTGCAGCAGCTTCTCTGTTTGCTGAAAACACAGGGAACAAACAGGGTTTGTGTCTTGAGAAAACCAACACAGCAACAGCAAAGCATAGTGTTCTACATAGCTCTTCCATGGAAAACAAGCAATTTAGATCCTAAAACCTTTGCTCTTGCTCTGCAGACGAGGAATACACCAACTGGCACAAAATATACTTCACTAGTGGAAAAGGAGCAAGAAAGTGTCTGCAGCAGCTTCTCTGCTTGCTGCAAACACAGACAACCAACAGGACTTGTGTCTTGAGAAAACCAACACAGCAACAGCAAAGCATAGTGTTCTACATAGCTCTTCCATGGAAAACAAGCAATTTAGATCCTAAAACCTTTGCTCTTGCTCTGCAGACGAGGAATACACCAACTGGTACAAAATATACTTCACTAGTGGAAAAGGAGCAAGAAAGTGTCTGCAGCAGCTTCTCTGCTTGCTGAAAACACAGACAACCCACAGGACTTGTGTCTTGAGAAAACCAACACAGCAACAGCAAAGCATAGTGTTCTACATAGCTCTTCCATGGAAAACAAGCAATTTAGATCCTAAAACTTTTGCTCTTGCTCTGCAGACTAGGAATACACCAACTGGTACAAAATATACTTCACTTGTGGAAAAGGGGCAAGAAAGTGTCTGCAGCAGCTTCTCTGCTTGCTGAAAACACAGGGAACAAACAGGGTTTGTGTCTTTAGAAAACCAACACAGCAACAGCAAAGCATAGTGTTCTACATAGCTCTTCCATGGAAAACAAGCAATTTAGATCCTAAAACCTTTGCTCTTGCTCTGCAGACGAGGAATACACCAACTGGTACAAAATATACTTCACTTGTGGAAAAGGGGCAAGAAAGTGTCTGCAGCAGCTTCTCTGCTTGCTGAAAACACAGGGAACAAACAGGGTTTGTGTCTTGAGAAAACCAACACAGCAACAGCAAAGCACAGTGTTCTACATATCTCTTCCAAGGAAATCAAGCAATTTAGGTCCTAAAACCTTTGCTCTTGCTCTGCAGACAAGGAATACACCAACTGGTACAAAATATACTTCAGTAGTGGAGAAAGCAGGTACGTGTCTTCAAGAGCTTCTCTGCTCGCTGCAAGTACAGAGAACAAACAGGGTTTGTTTCTTGAGAAAACCAACACAGCAACAGCAAAGCATAGTGTTCTACAGAGCTCTTCCATGGAAATCAAGCAATTTAGGTCCTAACACATTTGCTCTTGCTTTGCAGACGAGGAACACACCAACTGGTACAAAATATACTTCACTTGTAAAAAGGGGCAAGAAAGTGTCTGCAGCAGCTTCTCTGCTTGCTGCAAACACAGACAACCAACAGGACTTGTGTCTTGAGAAAACCAACACAGCAACAGCAAAGCATAGTGTTCTACAGAGCTCTTCCATGGAAAACAAGCAATTTAGATCCTAAAACCTTTGCTCTTGCTCTGCAGAAGAGGAATACACCAACTGGTACAAAATATACTTCACTTGTGGAAAAGGGGCAAGAAAGTGTCTGCAGCAGCTTTTCTGCTCGCTGGAAACACATACAACCAACAAGACTCGTGTCTTGAGAAAACCAACACAGTAACAGCAAAGCATAGTGTTCTACAGAGCTCTTCCATGGAAATCAAGCAATTTTAGTCCTAAAACCTTTGCTCTTGCTTTGCAGACGAGGAACACACCAACTGGTACAAAATATACGTCAGTAGTGGAGAAAGCAGGTACGTGTCTTCAAGAGCTTCTCTGCTTGCTGAAAACACAGGGAACAAACAGGGCTTGTGTGTTTAGAAAACCAACACAGCAACAGCAAAGCATAGCGTTCTTAATAGCTCTTCCAATGAAATCAAGCAATTTAGGTCCTAAAACCTTTGCTCTTGCTCTGCAGACGAGGAATACACCAACTGGTACAAAATATACTTCACTTGTGAAAAAGGGGAAAGAAAGTGTCTGCAGCAGCTTCTCTGCTTGCTGCAAACACAGACAACCAACAGGACTTGTGTCTTGAGAAAACCAACACAGCAACAGCAAAGCATTGTGTTCTACATATCTCTTCCAAGGAAATCAAGCAATTTAGGTCCTAAAACCTTTGCTCCTGCTCTCCAGACGAGGAATACACCAACTGGTACAAAATATACTTCACTAGTGGAAAAGGAGCAAGAAAGTGTCTGCAGCAGCTTCTCTGCTTGCTGAAAACACAGAGAACAAACAGGGTTTGTGTCTTTAGAAAACCAACACAGCAACAGCAAAGCATAGTGTTCTACATAGCTCTTCCATGGAAAACAAGCAATTTAGATCCTAAAACCTTTGCTCTTGCTCTGCAAACGAGGAATACACCAACTGGTACAAAATATACTTCACTTGTGGAAAAGGGGCAAGAAAGTGTCTGCAGCAGCTTCTCTGCTTGCTGCAAACACAGACAACCAACAGGGTTTGTGTCTTGAGAAAACCAACACAGCAACAGCAAAGCACAGTGTTCTACATATCTCTTCCATGGAAATCAAGCAATTTAAGTCCTAAAACCTTTGCTCTTGCTTTGCAGACGAGGAACACACCAACTGGTACAAAATATACTTCACTTGTGAAAAAGGGGCAAGAAAGTGTCTGCAGCAGCTTCTCTGCTTGCTGAAAACACAGGGAACAAACAGGGTTTGTGTCTTGAGAAAACCAACACAGCAACAGCAAAGCATAGTGTTCTACATAGCTCTTCCATGGAAAACAAGCAATTTAGATCCTAAAACCTTTGCTCTTGCTCTGCAGACGAGGAATACACCAACTGGTACAAAATATACTTCACTTGTGGAAAAGGGGCAAGAAAGTGTCTGCAGCAGCTTCTCTGCTTGCTGAAAACACAGGGAACAAACAGGGTTTGTGTCTTGAGAAAACCAACACAGCAACAGCAAAGCATAGTGTTCTACATAGCTCTTCCATGGAAAACAAGCAATTTAGATCCTAAAACCTTTGCTCTTGCTCTGCAGACGAGGAATACACCAACTGGTACAAAATATACTTCACTTGTGGAAAAGGGGCAAGAAAGTGTCTGCAGCAGCTTCTCTGCTTGCTGAAAACACAGGGAACAAACAGGGTTTGTGTCTTGAGAAAACCAACACAGCAACAGCAAAGCACAGTGTTCTACATATCTCTTCCAAGGAAATCAAGCAATTTAGGTCCTAAAACCTTTGCTCCTGCTCTCCAGACGAGGAATACACCAACTGGTACAAAATATACGTCAGTAGTGGAGAAAGCAGGTACGTGTCTTCAAGAGCTTCTCTGCTCGCTGCAAGTACAGAGAACAAACAGGGTTTGTTTCTTGAGAAAACCAACACAGCAACAGCAAAGCATAGTGTTCTACAGAGCTCTTCCATGGAAATCAAGCAATTTAGGTCCTAACACATTTGCTCTTGCTTTGCAGACGAGGAACACACCAACTGGTACAAAATATACTTCACTTGTAAAAAGGGGCAAGAAAGTGTCTGCAGCAGCTTCTCTGCTTGCTGCAAACACAGACAACCAACAGGACTTGTGTCTTGAGAAAACCAACACAGCAACAGCAAAGCATAGTGTTCTACAGAGCTCTTCCATGGAAAACAAGCAATTTAGATCCTAAAACCTTTGCTCTTGCTCTGCAGAAGAGGAATACACCAACTGGTACAAAATATACTTCACTTGTGGAAAAGGGGCAAGAAAGTGTCTGCAGCAGCTTTTCTGCTCGCTGGAAACACATACAACCAACAAGACTCGTGTCTTGAGAAAACCAACACAGTAACAGCAAAGCATAGTGTTCTACAGAGCTCTTCCATGGAAATCAAGCAATTTTAGTCCTAAAACCTTTGCTCTTGCTTTGCAGACGAGGAACACACCAACTGGTACAAAATATACGTCAGTAGTGGAGAAAGCAGGTACGTGTCTTCAAGAGCTTCTCTGCTTGCTGAAAACACAGGGAACAAACAGGGCTTGTGTGTTTAGAAAACCAACACAGCAACAGCAAAGCATAGCGTTCTTAATAGCTCTTCCAATGAAATCAAGCAATTTAGGTCCTAAAACCTTTGATCCGTCTCTGCAGACGAGGAACACACCAACTGGTACATAATATACTTCACTTGTGAAAAAGGGGAAAGAAAGTGTCTGCAGCAGCTTCTCTGCTTGCTGCAAACACAGACAACCAACAGGACTTGTGTCTTGAGAAAACCAACACAGCAACAGCAAAGCATTGTGTTCTACAGAGCTCTTCCATGGAAAACAAGCAATTTAGATCCTAAAACCTTTGCTCTTGCTCTGCAGACAAGGAATACACAAACTGGTACAAAATATACTTCACTAGTGGAAAAGGAGCAAGAAAGTGTCTGCAGCAGCTTCTCTGCTTGCTGAAAACACAGAGAACAAACAGGGCTTGTGTCTTGAGAAAACAAACACAGCAACAGCAAAGCATAGTGTTCTACATAGCTCTTCCATGGAAAACAAGCAATTTAGATCCTAAAACCTTTGCTCTTGCTCTGCAGACGAGGAATACACCAACTGGTACAAAATATACTTCACTTGTGGAAAAGGGGCAAGAAAGTGTCTGCAGCAGCTTCTCTGCTTGCTGAAAACACAGGGAACAAACAGGGTTTGTGTCTTGAGAAAACCAACACAGCAACAGCAAAGCACAGTGTTCTACATATCTCTTCCAAGGAAATCAAGAAATTTAGGTCCTAAAACCTTTGCTCCTGCTCTCCAGACTAGGAATACACCAACTGGTACAAAATATACTTCACTTGTGGAAAAGGGGCAAGAAAGTGTCTGCAGCAGCTTCTCTGCTTGCTGAAAACACAGGGAACAAACAGGGTTTGTGTCTTTAGAAAACCAACACAGCAACAGCAAAGCATAGTGTTCTACATAGCTCTTCCATGGAAAACAAGCAATTTAGATCCTAAAACCTTTGCTCTTGCTCTGCAGACGAGGAATACACCAACTGGTACAAAATATACTTCACTTGTGGAAAAGGGGCAAGAAAGTGTCTGCAGCAGCTTCTCTGCTTGCTGAAAACACAGAGAACAAACAGGGTTTGTGTCTTTAGAAAACCAACACAGCAACAGCAAAGCATAGTGTTCTACATAGCTCTTCCATGGAAAACAAGCAATTTAGATCCTAAAATCTTTGCTCTTGCTCTGCAAACGAGGAACACACCAACTGGTACAAAATATACTTCACTTGTGGAAAAGGGGCAAGAAAGTGTCTGCAGCAGCTTCTCTGCTTGCTGCAAACACAGACAACCAACAGGGTTTGTGTCTTGAGAAAACCAACACAGCAACAGCAAAGCACAGTGTTCTACATATCTCTTCCATGGAAATCAAGCAATTTAAGTCCTAAAACCTTTGCTCTTGCTTTGCAGACGAGGAACACACCAACTGGTACAAAATATACTTCACTTGTGAAAAAGGGGCAAGAAAGTGTCTGCAGCAGCTTCTCTGCTTGCTGAAAACACAGGGAACAAACAGGGTTTGTGTCTTGAGAAAACCAACACAGCAACAGCAAAGCATAGTGTTCTACATAGCTCTTCCATGGAAAACAAGCAATTTAGATCCTAAAACCTTTGCTCTTGCTCTGCAGACGAGGAATACACCAACTGGTACAAAATATACTTCACTTGTGGAAAAGGGGCAAGAAAGTGTCTGCAGCAGCTTCTCTGCTTGCTGAAAACACAGGGAACAAACAGGGTTTGTGTCTTGAGAAAACCAACACAGCAACAGCAAAGCATAGTGTTCTACATAGCTCTTCCATGGAAAACAAGCAATTTAGATCCTAAAACCTTTGCTCTTGCTCTGCAGACGAGGAATACACCAACTGGTACAAAATATACTTCACTTGTGGAAAAGGGGCAAGAAAGTGTCTGCAGCAGCTTCTCTGCTTGCTGAAAACACAGGGAACAAACAGGGTTTGTGTCTTGAGAAAACCAACACAGCAACAGCAAAGCACAGTGTTCTACATATCTCTTCCAAGGAAATCAAGCAATTTAGGTCCTAAAACCTTTGCTCCTGCTCTCCAGACGAGGAATACACCAACTGGTACAAAATATACGTCAGTAGTGGAGAAAGCAGGTACGTGTCTTCAAGAGCTTCTCTGCTCGCTGCAAGTACAGAGAACAAACAGGGTTTGTTTCTTGAGAAAACCAACACAGCAACAGCAAAGCATAGTGTTCTACAGAGCTCTTCCATGGAAATCAAGCAATTTAGGTCCTAACACATTTGCTCTTGCTTTGCAGACGAGGAACACACCAACTGGTACAAAATATACTTCACTTGTAAAAAGGGGCAAGAAAGTGTCTGCAGCAGCTTCTCTGCTTGCTGCAAACACAGACAACCAACAGGACTTGTGTCTTGAGAAAACCAACACAGCAACAGCAAAGCATAGTGTTCTACAGAGCTCTTCCATGGAAAACAAGCAATTTAGATCCTAAAACCTTTGCTCTTGCTCTGCAGAAGAGGAATACACCAACTGGTACAAAATATACTTCACTTGTGGAAAAGGGGCAAGAAAGTGTCTGCAGCAGCTTTTCTGCTCTCTGGAAACACATACAACCAACAAGACTTGTGTCTTGAGAAAACCAACACAGTAACAGCAAAGCATAGTGTTCTACAGAGCTCTTCCATGGAAATCAAGCAATTTTAGTCCTAAAACCTTTGCTCTTGCTTTGCAGACGAGGAACACACCAACTGGTACAAAATATACGTCAGTAGTGGAGAAAGCAGGTACGTGTCTTCAAGAGCTTCTCTGCTTGCTGAAAACACAGGGAACAAACAGGGCTTGTGTCTTGAGAAAACCAACACAGCAACAGCAAAGCACAGTCTTCTACATATCTCTTCCATGGAAATCAAGCAATTTAGGTCCTAAAACCTTTGCTCTTGCTTTGCAGACGAGGAACACACCAACTGGTACAAAATATACTTCACTTGTGAAAAAGGGGCAAGAAAGTGTCTGCAGCAGCTTCTCTGCTTGCTGAAAACACAGGGAACAAACAGGGTTTGTGTCTTGAGAAAACCAACACAGCAACAGCAAAGCACAGTCTTCTACATATCTCTTCCATGGAAATCAAGCAATTTAGGTCCTAAAACCTTTGCTCTTGCTTTGCAGACGAGGAACACACCAACTGGTACAAAATATACTTCACTTGTGAAAAAGGGGCAAGAAAGTGTCTGCAGCAGCTTCTCTGCTTGCTGAAAACACAGGGAACAAACAGGGTTTGTGTCTTGAGAAAACCAACACAGCAACAGCAAAGCATAGTGTTCTACATAGCTCTTCCATGGAAAACAAGCAATTTAGATCCTAAAACCTTTGCTCTTGCTCTGCAGACGAGGAATACACAAACTGGTACAAAATATACTTCACTTGTGGAAAAGGGGCAAGAAAGTGTCTGCAGCAGCTTCTCTGCTTGCTGAAAACACAGAGAACAAACAGGGTTTGTGTCTTTAGAAAACCAACACAGCAACAGCAAAGCATAGTGTTCTACATAGCTCTTCCATGGAAAACAAGCAATTTAGATCCTAAAATCTTTGCTCTTGCTCTGCAAACGAGGAACACACCAACTGGTACAAAATATACTTCACTTGTGGAAAAGGGGCAAGAAAGTGTCTGCAGCAGCTTCTCTGCTTGCTGCAAACACAGACAACCAACAGGGTTTGTGTCTTGAGAAAACCAACACAGCAACAGCAAAGCACAGTGTTCTACATATCTCTTCCATGGAAATCAAGCAATTTAAGTCCTAAAACCTTTGCTCTTGCTTTGCAGACGAGGAACACACCAACTGGTACAAAATATACTTCACTTGTGAAAAAGGGGCAAGAAAGTGTCTGCAGCAGCTTCTCTGCTTGCTGAAAACACAGGGAACAAACAGGGTTTGTGTCTTGAGAAAACCAACACAGCAACAGCAAAGCATAGTGTTCTACATAGCTCTTCCATGGAAAACAAGCAATTTAGATCCTAAAACCTTTGCTCTTGCTCTGCAGACGAGGAATACACCAACTGGTACAAAATATACTTCACTTGTGGAAAAGGGGCAAGAAAGTGTCTGCAGCAGCTTCTCTGCTTGCTGAAAACACAGGGAACAAACAGGGTTTGTGTCTTGAGAAAACCAACACAGCAACAGCAAAGCATAGTGTTCTACATAGCTCTTCCATGGAAAACAAGCAATTTAGATCCTAAAACCTTTGCTCTTGCTCTGCAGACGAGGAATACACCAACTGGTACAAAATATACTTCACTTGTGGAAAAGGGGCAAGAAAGTGTCTGCAGCAGCTTCTCTGCTTGCTGAAAACACAGGGAACAAACAGGGTTTGTGTCTTGAGAAAACCAACACAGCAACAGCAAAGCACAGTGTTCTACATATCTCTTCCAAGGAAATCAAGCAATTTAGGTCCTAAAACCTTTGCTCCTGCTCTCCAGACGAGGAATACACCAACTGGTACAAAATATACGTCAGTAGTGGAGAAAGCAGGTACGTGTCTTCAAGAGCTTCTCTGCTCGCTGCAAGTACAGAGAACAAACAGGGTTTGTTTCTTGAGAAAACCAACACAGCAACAGCAAAGCATAGTGTTCTACAGAGCTCTTCCATGGAAATCAAGCAATTTAGGTCCTAACACATTTGCTCTTGCTTTGCAGACGAGGAACACACCAACTGGTACAAAATATACTTCACTTGTAAAAAGGGGCAAGAAAGTGTCTGCAGCAGCTTCTCTGCTTGCTGCAAACACAGACAACCAACAGGACTTGTGTCTTGAGAAAACCAACACAGCAACAGCAAAGCATAGTGTTCTACAGAGCTCTTCCATGGAAAACAAGCAATTTAGATCCTAAAACCTTTGCTCTTGCTCTGCAGAAGAGGAATACACCAACTGGTACAAAATATACTTCACTAGTGGAAAAGGAGCAAGAAAGTGTCTGCAGCAGCTTTTCTGCTCTCTGGAAACACATACAACCAACAAGACTTGTGTCTTGAGAAAACCAACACAGTAACAGCAAAGCATAGTGTTCTACAGAGCTCTTCCATGGAAATCAAGCAATTTTAGTCCTAAAACCTTTGCTCTTGCTTTGCAGACGAGGAACACACCAACTGGTACAAAATATACGTCAGTAGTGGAGAAAGCAGGTACGTGTCTTCAAGAGCTTCTCTGCTTGCTGAAAACACAGGGAACAAACAGGGCTTGTGTCTTGAGAAAACCAACACAGCAACAGCAAAGCACAGTCTTCTACATATCTCTTCCATGGAAATCAAGCAATTTAGGTCCTAAAACCTTTGCTCTTGCTTTGCAGACGAGGAACACACCAACTGGTACAAAATATACTTCACTTGTGAAAAAGGGGCAAGAAAGTGTCTGCAGCAGCTTCTCTGCTTGCTGAAAACACAGGGAACAAACAGGGTTTGTGTCTTGAGAAAACCAACACAGCAACAGCAAAGCATAGTGTTCTACATAGCTCTTCCATGGAAAACAAGCAATTTAGATCCTAAAACCTTTGCTCTTGCTCTGCAGACGAGGAATACACAAACTGGTACAAAATATACTTCACTAGTGGAAAAGGAGCAAGAAAGTGTCTGCAGCAGCTTCTCTGCTTGCTGCAAACACAGACAACCAACAGGACTTGTGTCTTGAGAAAACCAACACAGCAACAGCAAAGCATAGTGTTCTACATAGCTCTTCCATGGAAAACAAGCAATTTAGATCCTAAAACCTTTGCTCTTGCTCTGCAGACGAGGAATACACCAACTGGTACAAAATATACTTCACTAGTGTAAAAGGAGCAAGAAAGTGTCTGCAGCAGCTTCTCTGCTTGCTGAAAACACAGGGAACAAACAGGGTTTGTGTCTTGAGAAAACCAACACAGCAACAGCAAAGCATAGTGTTCTACATAGCTCTTCCATGGAAAACAAGCAATTTAGATCCTAAAACCTTTGCTCCTGCTCTCCAGACGAGGAATACACCAACTGGTACAAAATATACTTCACTAGTGGAAAAGGAGCAAGAAAGTGTCTGCAGCAGCTTCTCTGCTTGCTGAAAACACAGAGAACAAACAGGGCTTGTGTCTTGAGAAAACAAACACAGCAACCGAAAACCATAGTGTTCTACATAGCTCTTCCATGGAAAACAAGCAATTTAGATCCTAAAACCTTTGCTCTTGCTCTGCAGACGAGGAATACACCAACTGGTACAAAATATACTTCACTTGTGGAAAAGGGGCAAGAAAGTGTCTCCAGCAGCTTCTCTGCTCGCTGGAAACACATACAACTAACAAGGCTTGTGTCTTGAGAAAACCAACACAGTAACAGCAAAGCACAGTGTTCTACATATCTCTTCCAAGGAAATCAAGCAATTTAGGTCCTAAAACCTTTGCTCCTGCTCTCCAGACGAGGAATACACCAACTGGTACAAAATATACGTCAGTAGTGGAGAAAGCAGGTACGTGTCTTCAAGAGCTTCTCTGCTCGCTGCAAGTACAGAGAACAAACAGGGTTTGTTTCTTGAGAAAACCAACACAGCAACAGCAAAGCATAGTGTTCTACAGAGCTCTTCCATGGAAATCAAGCAATTTAGGTCCTAACACATTTGCTCTTGCTTTGCAGACGAGGAACACACCAACTGGTACAAAATATACTTCACTTGTGGAAAAGGGGCAAGAAAGTGTCTGCAGCAGCTTCTCTGCTTGCTGCAAACACAGACAACCAACAGGACTTGTGTCTTGAGAAAACCAACACAGCAACAGCAAAGCATAGTGTTCTACAGAGCTCTTCCATGGAAAACAAGCAATTTAGATCCTAAAACCTTTGCTCTTGCTCTGCAGAAGAGGAATACACCAACTGGTACAAAATATACTTCACTTGTGGAAAAGGGGCAAGAAAGTGTCTGCAGCAGCTTTTCTGCTCGCTGGAAACACATACAACCAACAAGACTTGTGTCTTGAGAAAACCAACACAGTAACAGCAAAGCATAGTGTTCTACAGAGCTCTTCCATGGAAATCAAGCAATTTTAGTCCTAAAACCTTTGCTCTTGCTTTGCAGACGAGGAACACACCAACTGGTACAAAATATACGTCAGTAGTGGAGAAAGCAGGTACGTGTCTTCAAGAGCTTCTCTGCTTGCTGAAAACACAGGGAACAAACAGGGCTTGTGTCTTTAGAAAACCAACACAGCAACAGCAAAGCATAGTGTTCTTAATAGCTCTTCCAATGAAATCAAGCAATTTAGGTCCTAAAACCTTTGATCCGTCTCTGCAGACGAGGAATACACCAACTGGTACAAAATATACTTCACTTGTGGAAAAGGGGCAAGAAAGTGTCTGCAGCAGCTTCTCTGCTTGCTGCAAACACAGACAACCAACAGGACTTGTGTCTTGAGAAAACCAACACAGCAACAGCAAAGCATAGTGTTCTACATAGCTCTTCCATGGAAAACAAGCAATTTAGATCCTAAAACCTTTGCTCTTGCTCTGAAGACGAGGAATACACCAACTGGTACAAACTATACTTCACTAGTGGAAAAGGAGCAAGAAAGTGTCTGCAGCAGCTTCTCTGCTTGCTGAAAACACAGAGAACAAACAGGGCTTGTGTCTTGAGAAAACCAACACAGCAACAGCAAAGCATAGTGTTCTACATAGCTCTTCCATGGAAAACAAGCAATTTAGATCCTAAAACCTTTGCTCTTGCTCTGCAGACGAGGAATACACCAACTGGTACAAAATATACTTCACTTGTGGAAAAGGGGCAAGAAAGTGTTTGCAGCAGCTTCTCTGCTTGCTGAAAACACAGGGAACAAACAGGGTTTGTGTCTTGAGAAAACCAACACAGCAACAGCAAAGCACAGTGTTCTACATATCTCTTCCAAGGAAATCAAGCAATTTAGGTCCTAAAACCTTTGCTCTTGCTCTGCAGACAAGGAATACACCAACTGGTACAAAATATACTTCACTTGTGGAAAAGGGGCAAGAAAGTGTCTGCAGCAGCTTCTCTGCTTGCTGAAAACACAGGGAACAAACAGGGTTTGTGTCTTGAGAAAACCAACACAGCAACAGCAAAGCATAGTGTTCTACATAGCTCTTCCATGGAAAACAAGCAATTTAGATCCTAAAACCTTTGCTCTTGCTCTGCAGACGAGGAATACACCAACTGGTACAAAATATACTTCACTTGTGGAAAAGGGGCAAGAAAGTGTCTGCAGCAGCTTCTCTGCTTGCTGAAAACACAGGGAACAAACAGGGTTTGTGTCTTGAGAAAACCAACACAGCAACAGCAAAGCACAGTGTTCTACATATCTCT
Organism: Prinia subflava; assembly: GCF_021018805.1. Taxonomy (NCBI): domain Eukaryota; kingdom Metazoa; phylum Chordata; class Aves; order Passeriformes; family Cisticolidae; genus Prinia; species Prinia subflava. Next base: position 789 of record NW_026960717.1, on the reverse strand, counting down.
TCCAAGGAAATCAAGCAATTTAGGTCCTAAAACCTTTGCTCCTGCTCTCCAGACGAGGAATACACCAACTGGTACAAAATATACTTCACTAGTGGAAAGGAGCAAGAAAGTGTCTGCAGCAGCTTCTCTGCTTGCTGAAAACACAGAGAACAAACAGGGTTTGTGTCTTTAGAAAACCAACACAGCAACAGCAAAGCATAGTGTTCTACATAGCTCTTCCATGGAAAACAAGCAATTTAGATCCTAAAACCTTTGCTCTTGCTCTGCAGACGAGGAATACACCAACTGGTACAAAATATACTTCACTTGTGGAAAAGGGGCAAGAAAGTGTCTGCAGCAGCTTCTCTGCTTGCTGAAAACACAGGGAACAAACAGGGTTTGTGTCTTGAGAAAACCAACACAGCAACAGCAAAGCACAGTGTTCTACATATCTCTTCCATGGAAATCAAGCAATTTAAGTCCTAAAACCTTTGCTCTTGCTTTGCAGACGAGGAACACACCAACTGGTACAAAATATACTTCACTTGTGAAAAAGGGGCAAGAAAGTGTCTGCAGCAGCTTCTCTGCTTGCTGAAAACACAGGGAACAAACAGGGTTTGTGTCTTGAGAAAACCAACACAGCAACAGCAAAGCATAGTGTTCTACATAGCTCTTCCATGGAAAACAAGCAATTTAGATCCTAAAACCTTTGCTCTTGCTCTGCAGACGAGGAATACACCAACTGGTACAAAATATACTTCACTTGTGGAAAAGGGGCAAGAAAGTGTCTGCAGCAGCTTCTCTGCTTGC